>NC_140182.1:32481057-32521057 GCF_963971535.1 Notolepis coatsorum | reverse complement strand
AAAAGGGCTAACCCTTTCACTACCGCACAACCGAAGGTTAACCCATTCACTACCGAAGGTTAGCCCGTTCACTACCACACTACAGACGGTTAACCCTTTCACTACCACACTTTAGTGAAAGGTTAACCTTCGGGAGTGTGGTAGTGAAAGGGCTAATAGCACAGTCATGTCCTGTCCGCCACCTGAAAAGGATCAAGCAGCCTTGAATCGTTAGCATTCCATGAAAGTTTAATACCAGTCTTTTCCCGTCTGCCACCTGGGGATGTTTCAAAGCCTGCGAGTGCCGCTCTCTCCCATCTGGGGAAAGTCGGCTATATTGATTTCAATGGACAATGATGGAAATTAATTCAAATAAAATACTTGTCACTCACCGATTTGAAAAATATTAGAAAAGCGGACTAAGCGTCTGTCTACCACCACAGAGACAGTGGGATCGAATCCAGCTGTGGTGCTTCCGGGTTGGCCGACCGTCCATACTAACACAATTGGCTGTGTTAGAGGGTGGGAAACCCGGTGAGGGTGGGTCCTGGTCGTTGTAAACAGCGACTCCTACAGTTCGGTCGGGGCGCCTGCACAGCAAGGGAAGGATCTAAGAGAGGTAGTGTGACCTTCTACACGTTACACTCTCCCAGTGAGAGTCCGCGCTGCCAGGTGAAAAGAAGCGGTGGGCTGGCTACACATGTGTCGGAGCAAGCATGTGATAGTCTCCGCCCTCCCGGACCGACGGTAGGGGGTAGAGTGCGCAACGACCAGGAAGGGGATTGGGAATTGGCATAACGACTAAACATTGGGATGGGAGAAAAACGGAAAAAAGAAGGAGGAAAAAGATTAAAAAAAAAATAATAATTTACCTGTCAATTGCGAAGTTTCATCCACATCGGATCAGAACTGTAAATAGCTACAGACACACACACACACACACACACACACACACACACACACACACACACACACACACACACACACACACACACACACACTCGGCCTGTCACTCCTCCACTCCTTGTTCTCTGTCTCTAGGCTCCTCTCACGACCCTTGGACCCTGCTTCCCTCATACTTCAATCAAACATTCTAAACCGCTCTATTCTCCTGTGCCTGTGTCCTGGGTTCTAGAAAAACACCTCACCCGAACAACCACACTACAAAGGGTTAACCCTTTCACTACCACACTACAATGGGTTAATGCTTTCACTACCACACTACAGACGGTTAACCCTTTCACTACCACACTACAAAGGGTTAATGCTTTCACTACCACGCTACAGAAGGTTAACCCTCTATAATGGGGTAGTGAAAGGGTTAATGTGGTCCTTTTCCATAAAATTGGCTAGTTTTAAACCCCCGATCTACAATTGCAGTATGACATGCTCTGTTGAAACACGTTAATCTCACCAGAGGTGTTTTTGAATTAATTGGATTGAAGGCTTTATTTCACTCTCTATATGGCTTTGAAATAGTATTACAGTGAATGATGTCTTGTCTTAGACCGATCCCTTATGGGATTATAAGACACAAAAAACAACAGTATACTATCGCTCCTCAGTACGACAGCTGCACATTAAACCGTTTATAAAAAGAAAGGACATACTAAAAAAGGATTGATATCATAATGTATTTATCTTGAGAAATGGAAATAGATTGTGTTCAAAGAGTCAGTTGAGATTATCTGCATCATTTAGCCAGATCAAATCTAGGTTTTGACATCTGGTAAATGGTTTCTTCCTCTGTAACACCTCGGGAACTTACCATAGATGGGGTAAGTTGTGCCACGAGACCACTTCTTTTGGACATGCTATATTATCAAAACGTTATGTTCACCCTGATTCAGATTGTCTGTAGGGATTCACAACATTCTGAAATATATGCTGATATAGCAATTAGCAATAAAACTATAATTGCCTTCATGTAGTGATCCTGAAGTGGCTCACCTTACCCCGGTCTCCCCTACCCCGCTGTTTATGTCCTGTTCTCAACAGGCTACAGTGAGCCGCTCACGCTCCATCTAGCAGTGGTGCACGAGCCATGAAATTCAGATCAAACTGTCAGACTTTTGCACATTAAATCTGACTCACGCAGTAGCATATCAAACTTCGCGTTAAAAATGGTGTCAGAAACATATTTTAGGTAAAACTTTAGGCAGAAAAGAGAAGATTATGAGCAGCCACCATTTTGTACATTGTTGTGGAAATAAAAGTCGTCATAAACTCTTGGTGATGCATGAAATGAATATAGCTTTGGATACAGAGTCTTTCACAGTTAAAAGTGATTTATTATTATATTCTGCAGAATACAAATGGTGACAAGTCAAGGCAGAGCACATAAAATGCTCTACCCCGAGTTGGACAATTGAATGAACATTTTAATATAGTTTATATAGGGTAAAAGTGGGCATGGTAACATGATAGTGTTTGATCCAATCACATAGATGACAGCGGTGTCATCCAATCCAATACATGCACGTTTAAGGAAGTCCCATCCAAGGAAAGCAGTGGTGTAATGTTTACACAGGGCCAATACAAGGGGGTACAAGTTGCCATGTCATCTTGAGGTCGTGATGACAAAGGCAGTGATAATAGTGGTATGATTCAGACAGGGTTTATAGAAATTACTTCGGGGCACATGATAATACAAAGGTGGGGGGGGGGGAGGGGGGTAGTAGTGGTGTACAAGTTGGGGCCAGTCAGCTTGTGCAAACAATGGCTTGTTTGCATAAGCGAACCTTTGCACTAGGTTTTGGGACAGACATAGTGTTTATGGTCTGAAATGGAATATATCTAATTGTGAATTTTGTACATTTAAAATGAGATCAAATCAAATCAAATCAAATTTATTTATAGGGCCCGACAACACACGTTAATGTCCCCATGGGCCGTACAGGTCTTCTTTAAACAAGTCAAGAAGACAACATAACAATAAGTCAAGAACAGAATAAGAACACCATAGGGTCCAAACATTTTTTAGATGAATGCAAATAAATGAAAGAATGCAAGCACTCCCAGACATACCCCACGCGAAGGTAAGGAAAAACTCACTAAAACCTAACAATAGGGAAAAAAGCTCCACAGGCAATGTGGAGGAGAGAAACCTTAGAAGGGCCGTTCAAGGGGGGATCTCCCTTCTTAGATGTCGGTGATAGTAGTGTTGCAGACGGACAGTTGATAAGCATGCACTCATGTGTGTGGTGAAACACAGATGAGTGCATGCAATAGCAACTGTACATTTTGAAAAATTAAAGATAGAGCTAATAGCGATAGCAACTGAACATTTTGAAAGATTAAAGATAGAGTTGATAGCGGATCTATTTGAGGCACAGGGGCGGCGCAAGAGGGTCACGTCCTCCCCGTCTTAGTCACGGGACATTCAACACTCCGGTCGTTGCTCAGGGACAGCCGGAGACAGGGGGAAGGGGGGTGGCGCAGAGAGGGTCGCGAACTCCCCGACATCATCGCGGGACATCCGGCACTCCGGTCACCACTACGAGACCTCCGAAGACAGGGGGGCACGCAGAGGGGGTCGCAATCTCCCGGCCTTCGTCACGGGACGTCCAACACTCCGGTCAACACTCCAGGACAGCAAGTCATAGGAAGACAGGGAGACGGGACAGGCGTTAGACAGCTCATGAGATTGTAGTAGGCGGACATAGCAATAGATACAAGTGGTAGGCATATATGTGAATGGAGTAGATATATGAAGTAAGCGTATTATGTGAATAGAATAGAAGTACTTAACCCAGCAATGAAACCGCGTTGACTGTTAATCTGTTAACAGTCTGTTAATCAGTTGACAGGACCACGGACAGACGGCGGTGAATAACTGATCCAATGCCTCGGAGGTGCATGTAGAGCAGTCACTACAAGCTTGGCCAAGACCCCGAGGCATCCATCACCTTGGTCAGCGCCAGGAGACGGGTACTCAGAGAGAAGGGGGAGGGAGGGGGGGGGGGGGGGGAGAGGGGGGGGGGGGAAGAGTTAGAGAGTTCCCATGTTTGTGGTGCTGCAAAGGAGCAGACATGTAGTACCCTGTAGTGCCATGTAGTACCCCGTAGTGCCATGTAGTACCCTATAGTACCCCATAGTGCCATGTAGTACCCCGTAGTATCCTGTAGTACCCTGTAGTGCCATGTAGTACCCTGTGGTGCCTTGTAGTTCCATGTAGTGCCATGTAGAGCTATGTAAGCCATGTAGTACCCTGTAATGCCATGCAGTACCAAGTAGTACTCTGTGGTACCATGTAGTACCCTGTACCCTAACTAAACTACCCTATAGTAAACTACCCAGTGGTACCATGTAGTACCCTGTACCATAACTAAACTACACAGATTAATCTAAAGGTCAGTCCCCGACCAGGTGAGATCAAGGTAGGTTGAAGGAGAGAGAGAAAAGATGAGTCTTAAGCAGGGATTTAAAAGCTTCGACAGAGCAGGCGCCCCTGATGACGGCAGGTAATTTGTTCCACAGGTAGGGAGCGTGGTAGACAAAGGCTCTGTGGCCGGCGGATTTCTTTTTAACCCTAGGGGTCGATAGAAGCCCCGCATTTTGTGAGCGCAGAGCACGAGCGGGCGAGTATCGGGAGATGAGATCGGATAGATAGAGCGGTGCAAGCCCATTTAAAATTTTGTAGGTGAGGAGTAGCACTTTAAAGTCAGAGCGGGCTTGGATAGGAAGCCATTGTAGGGCGGACAAAACTGGTGTGATGTGATCAAATTTTCTAGTTCTAGTTAGTATCCGTGCAGCCGCATTTTGCACGAGTTGAAGATTTTTGATGCTTGAATTAGGTAAGCCTGAAAAAAGTGCATTACAGTAGTCCAGACGTGATGAGACAAAAGCATGAATCAGGGTTTCAGCATCAGCCAGAGTTAAAATGGGGCGTATTTTTGCGATATTACGAAGATGGAAGAATGCAATTTTGGTGACATTTTTTATATGTGCATTAAATGAGAGGGAGGAATCAAAAATGACTCCGAGGTTTTTTATGGTGGAGCTCTGGGATACATGACAGGTATCAAAGTTGAGGGAGATGTCCTGAAACAGGCCTCTGTGGTTTGGGGGGCCAACAATTAACATCTCAGTTTTATCTGCATTAAGGAGTAGAAAGTTTTGCGACATCCATTTTTTGACGGCAAGCAAGCAGGCCTCAAGGTTTTGTAGTTGGGAGGAATCATTTGGCTTAATAGGTATATATAATTGGGTGTCATCAGCGTAAAAATGAAAGTTTATGCCAAATTTGCGTATGATATCGCCGAGGGGTAGCATGTAAATGGAAAATAGCAAAGGGCCCAGGACAGAGCCTTGTGGGACACCACATTGCACTGGGAGGGTCTCAGATGTTAAATCATTATAGACCACGCAGTGTGTTCTATCAGTTAAATAGGATTTAAACCAAGCTAGTGCGAGACCCCGAATGCCAACATGGTTCTCAAGCCGACCTAGAAGAATCGAGTGATCGATAGTGTCAAAGGCTGCACTGAGATCAAGCAATAAGAGCACAGAGGTGAGGTTTGAGTCAAGAGAGAGCAGTAAGTCATTTGTGACTTTGGTAACCGCCGTTTCGGTGGAGTGTAAGGCTCTAAAGCCAGATTGAAATGATTCATTAAGATTATTGTTTGATAAATGGTCAGTAAGTTGCGTTGCGACGATCCGTTCTAACACTTTGGATAGGAATGGGAGATTGGAGATAGGTCTGTAATTTTTCAAGATTAGAGGGTCGAGGTTCGGTTTTTTAAGTAATGGTTTAATGACGGCTGATTTAAAGGCCAGGGGCACCACGCCAGTAGACAAAGAGGTGTTGAAGATATTGAGTAGGGCAGGGCCTAGAGTTGGGAAGAGTTTTTTGATGAGAGTTGCTGGGAGAGGGTCAAACAGACAGGTTGAAGGTTTAGCCGCGCCAACCAGTTTAGAGAGGGCACTAAGTGAGACGTTTTCAAGGCAGCATAGCGTATGACTGGAATCAAAGTCAGGGGGAATGCCCGTCAAAGGTTGGGAGGGACTCTGATTGTTGAGTAAAGCAACAATTTCATCTCTAATGAGGTCAATTTTCTTGGTAAAAAATGTCATGAATTCGTTAGCCGAGAACGCATGGTTTAGGGCACTTGGTTGTTTCTGCGTAAGTTTTGCAACTGTGTCAAACAGAAACTTTGAGTTGTTTTTGTTTTCATTTATGAGCCTGGAAAAATAAGAGGTTTTGGCAAGTGAGAGTGCCTTTTTGTAGTTACGTAAACTATCATTCCAGGCGAGACGGAATACTTCGAGTTTGGTCGAACGCCATTTATGTTCAAGTTTGCGACAAGCCTTTTTAAAGGAGCGCGTTTCCTCCGTAAACCAGGGAGTTAGTTTTTGCGGAGCACGTTTAATTTTAGGTTTAAGGGGAGCGACAATGTCGAGGGTGCTACGAAGGGCGGCATTAAGTTTGTCTGTAAAGAGATCAAGGGGGCCAGAGTAAGAGAGGAAGGGAGAGAGGGTGTCTGGTAGGCAGTTAACTAGAATTGGGACAGTTGAGGCGTTAATACGACGGCTCATGTAGGATTCTACACTGTCTGGGCGAGAAACCGTCAGATCAATTTGAAATTTGATGAGGTAGTGGTCTGAGAGAGCAGGAACATAGGGGGAGACGGTCAAATTTGACACAGTGAGGCCGCGGGCTAGGACTAGGTCAAGGGTGTTCCCACCACTGTGAGTGGGTTGGTCAACGATTTGAATGAGACCGACAGAGTCAATGATGTCGGTAAAAGCCTTATTTAGGGGATCTAGAGTTTTATTGGAATGAATGTTAAAATCACCAACAATTAAAATGTTATCTGAGCGCATAACAAGCTCAGAGATGAAAGTTGAAAATTCATCTAGGAAGAGGGTGTAAGGGCCTGGGGGGCGGTATAGGACAGCCATTACAAAGGATGCAGTGGAGGTAGGAATCAGACCGCCACACTTTCTGTTGGGTGGAGAGGGATGCAACAGGAGCACCTCAAACGAGGAAAACTTACAGTTTGCGTCGGATGTAAAGTTGTGCTTAGAGTCATAAATTAGAGCAACTCCGCCTCCTTTCTTGGAGGTGCGTGCGATGTGGGAGCTACTAAAATTAGGGGGTGAGGCCTCGTTTAAGGGCAGAAAATCATTAGGTTTAAGCCATGTCTCAGTGAGGCCAAATAGGTCGAGACTATGGTCTGTTATCAGTTCATTTACCAAAAGAGCTTTGGTTGGCAGAGAGCGGATGTTGATAAGGCCAACCTTCACACTCTCTGTATACTTAGCAGCGCGGTTTTCAGCCATGTGGGTAGGTTTAATCGCAATTAAGTTGGCATGGTTTATCGCACAAGGACGAGCTGGGTAAAGCGGAGCGTAACGGGATATTCTAGTTTTGATTGGGTATACAGGTTTAGGGGTAGAGATAGAAAGAGAGGAGTGGGGAGCCTGGTGGAGGAGGGACCGAGCAAGAAAGGTATAAGGATTGGCAGGGTCCATCAGTTTAGCATGACTAGCAGGCTCGCTAAGAGCCTGCACCCTGGCATGCTTGTGGGGTGGCTGTCAGCCCGAAGCTATAATCTTGTCTATATTGCGAGATAAGAGAGAGGCGCCTTGCATGTTAGGATGCACGCCGTCCTTTCTCAGCAAGCCAGGGCGCCCCCAGAAAGAGGACCAATTATCCACGAACCCTAAGCCCTGTTCTTTACAGTATTTTTCCAGCCATCGGTGTAGAGAAGCTGTCCTACTCACGAACTCATCATCATGCCGGTTTACAGGCAGGGGGCCAGAGAAGATTACTCGATGCCGACTCATCTTTCTGGCGAGGTCAGAAAGCCTAACTATGTTGATCTTTGTGACCTCAGAGACTTTCATCCTACAGTCATTATTTCCGACGTGTATAACAATATGGTCGAATTTATCTTCAGTGGGTGTGATACGTGGGTTACCTTTTGCCTTGACTATGCTATTCGCCAGAAATCTCAGGTTGGCTTCAATGTCGGTAGCTCTGGCTCCCCCATAACATTTGATCTCGGCTGGCTTGTCTAGCAAAATATGCCGGGTGATGGAGTCGCCAATCACAAGGACGGAACGACGGGGTTGCAGTGGAACCGGCTGCGTACTGGGACCGGAACCCGCAACACGTGTAAAATCATGTTGCGGAGCAGGTGCTGTTGAGACCGAGGCCGAGCGGTTACACTGCCGCTTCGTAGTGGGCGCAAAGGCCTTGTCCTGAGCACTATGTCTGGGACTCTCCAGACGAGAAGACCCCGCTAGAGGCTCCTCAGAAAAGCCTGTAGTGTCCAAGACGTCTAAAGCTGACTGTTTTCCTGACTCAAGTTCAAGGACACGACTCTCTAACAGAGTTAACCTTTCTAGGAGAGAGGGACAGACAGGACAGACAGAACACATAGCCATGCTTACACCAGGTAGAGCAGGAACAAATAAAGATACGAAGTACTATGGATCAACTGCTAAAGGCTATGTGTATGAAGCCGATTGAAGGTTTAGCTAATGAGCTAAAACCAGTGGGTCGAGTAAGTTGACAAGCTAACAAGGCAAGACCAGAAAATGCAGGTACAAAGGAGTGGCCTGCTAGAGGAGGGCAGGTGAGGGGCAGTAGATACTCTAGTGCACTCGGTTGCCTCCTCGGATAACTCCAGCAGGAAAACTCCAAGTCTTTGTCTGTCTTAGTCGGTCGCCGGCGCTCTGCTGGCGCTTCGATAGACTACACTTAAATCCCTATTGAATATTGTCCCACACCTGTAGGGGGCTAGTCTCTGACTGATTGGACTAATTACCACAGGCTGCTCAAGTCAAACCCAATGGGGTTGCACAGAGCCTGATTGATTAAGAACAAACAATTATCAAAATATACAATGGATTGAGTACTAACTTACATTACTCAGCAAGAACACAGTGAAGTCAGCTCAGGTTTTAGAGAAATGTGTGCCCAGGCAAATGTATTTAACAAGCTTTGCCTCTGACTGATTGGACTAATTACCACAGGCTGCTCAAGTCAAACCCAATGGGGTTGCACAGAGCCTGATTGATTAAGAACAAACAATTATCAAAATATACAATGGATTGAGTACTAACTTACATTACTCAGCAAGAACACAGTGAAGTCAGCTCAGGTTTTAGAGAAATGTGTGCCCAGGCAAATGTATTTAACAAGCTTTGCCTCTGACTGATTGGACTAATTACCACAGGCTGCTCAAGTCAAACCCAATGGGGTTGCACAGAGCCTGATTGATTAAGAACAAACAATTATCAAAATATACAATGGATTGAGTACTAACTTACATTACTCAGCAAGAACACAGTGAAGTCAGCTCAGGTTTTAGAGAAATGTGTGCCCAGGCAAATGTATTTAACAAGCTTTGCCTCTGACTGATTGGACTAATTACCACAGGCTGCTCAAGTCAAACCCAATGGGGTTGCACAGAGCCTGATTGATTAAGAACAAACAATTATCAAAATATACAATGGATTGAGTACTAACTTACATTACTCAGCAAGAACACAGTGAAGTCAGCTCAGGTTTTAGAGAAATGTGTGCCCAGGCAAATGTATTTAACAAGCTTTGCCTCTGACTGATTGGACTAATTACCACAGGCTGCTCAAGTCAAACCCAATGGGGTTGCACAGAGCCTGATTGATTAAGAACAAACAATTATCAAAATATACAATGGATTGAGTACTAACTTACATTACTCAGCAAGAACACAGTGAAGTCAGCTCAGGTTTTAGAGAAATGTGTGCCCAGGCAAATGTATTTAACAAGCTTTGCCTCTGACTGATTGGACTAATTACCACAGGCTGCTCAAGTCAAACCCAATGGGGTTGCACAGAGCCTGATTGATTAAGAACAAACAATTATCAAAATATACAATGGATTGAGTACTAACTTACATTACTCAGCAAGAACACAGTGAAGTCAGCTCAGGTTTTAGAGAAATGTGTGCCCAGGCAAATGTATTTAACAAGCTTTGCCTCTGACTGATTGGACTAATTACCACAGGCTGCTCAAGTCAAACCCAATGGGGTTGCACAGAGCCTGATTGATTAAGAACAAACAATTATCAAAATATACAATGGATTGAGTACTAACTTACATTACTCAGCAAGAACACAGTGAAGCCAGAACACAGTGAAGTCAGCTCAGGTTTTAGAGAAATGTGTGCCCAGGCAAATGTATTTAACAAGCTTTGCCTCTGACTGATTGGACTAATTACCACAGGCTGCTCAAGTCAAACCCAATGGGGTTGCACAGAGCCTGATTGATTAAGAACAAACAATTATCAAAATATACAATGGATTGAGTACTAACTTACATTACTCAGCAAGAACACAGTGAAGCCAGCTCAGGTTTTAGAGAAATGTGTGCCCAGGCAATTGTATTTAACAAGCTTTGCCTCTGACTGATTGGACTAATTACCACAGGCTGCTCAAGTCAAACCCAATGGGGTTGCACAGAGCCTGATTGATTAAGAACAAACAATTATCAAAATATACAATGGATTGAGTACTAACTTACATTACTCAGCAAGAACACAGTGAAGTCAGCTCAGGTTTTAGAGAAATGTGTGCCCAGGCAAATGTATTTAACAAGCTTTGCCTCTGACTGATTGGACTAATTACCACAGGCTGCTCAAGTCAAACCCAATGGGGTTGCACAGAGCCTGATTGATTAAGAACAAACAATTATCAAAATATACAATGGATTGAGTACTAACTTACATTACTCAGCAAGAACACAGTGAAGCCAGCTCAGGTTTTAGAGAAATGTGTGCCCAGGCAATTGTATTTAACAAGCTTTGCCTCTGACTGATTGGACTAATTACCACAGGCTGCTCAAGTCAAACCCAATGGGGTTGCACAGAGCCTGATTGATTAAGAACAAACAATTATCAAAATATACAATGGATTGAGTACTAACTTACATTACTCAGCAAGAACACAGTGAAGTCAGCTCAGGTTTTAGAGAAATGTGTGCCCAGGCAAATGTATTTAACAAGCTTTGCCTCTGACTGATTGGACTAATTACCACAGGCTGCTCAAGTCAAACCCAATGGGGTTGCACAGAGCCTGATTGATTAAGAACAAACAATTATCAAAATATACAATGGATTGAGTACTAACTTACATTACTCAGCAAGAACACAGTGAAGTCAGCTCAGGTTTTAGAGAAATGTGTGCCCAGGCAAATGTATTTAACAAGCTTTGCCTCTGACTGATTGGACTAATTACCACAGGCTGCTCAAGTCAAACCCAATGGGGTTGCACAGAGCCTGATTGATTAAGAACAAACAATTATCAAAATATACAATGGATTGAGTACTAACTTACATTACTCAGCAAGAACACAGTGAAGCCAGCTCAGGTTTTAGAGAAATGTGTGCCCAGGCAATTGTATTTAACAAGCTTTGCCTCTGACTGATTGGACTAATTACCACAGGCTGCTCAAGTCAAACCCAATGGGGTTGCACAGAGCCTGATTGATTAAGAACAAACAATTATCAAAATATACAATGGATTGAGTACTAACTTACATTACTCAGCAAGAACACAGTGAAGTCAGCTCAGGTTTTAGAGAAATGTGTGCCCAGGCAAATGTATTTAACAAGCTTTGCCTCTGACTGATTGGACTAATTACCACAGGCTGCTCAAGTCAAACCCAATGGGGTTGCACAGAGCCTGATTGATTAAGAACAAACAATTATCAAAATATACAATGGATTGAGTACTAACTTACATTACTCAGCAAGAACACAGTGAAGTCAGCTCAGGTTTTAGAGAAATGTGTGCCCAGGCAAATGTATTTAACAAGCTTTGCCTCTGACTGATTGGACTAATTACCACAGGCTGCTCAAGTCAAACCCAATGGGGTTGCACAGAGCCTGATTGATTAAGAACAAACAATTATCAAAATATACAATGGATTGAGTACTAACTTACATTACTCAGCAAGAACACAGTGAAGTCAGCTCAGGTTTTTTTGAGATATCATACATAAATAATTTTCCCTTACAACATGCAAATCTTTTCCAAGATATCTTCACACGTACATGCGGGGTGTTACTAACTTGTGTTGATTGCAGCTGCAATTCCAGGCCGCTTCTCTCAAGGGCTCTCGTCACAGCTGAAATGCAGAAAAGGCACTGTGCACATTTTAAAAGGCCATTTTACACAATGGGTCCCCTTTAAATGGACTGTATTTTGAGGCTGTGAAAGTAATATTGGTAATGTTGGTAAACACAGTTAAATGAAACGGATGTGTATTTTGATTTATTATGGGGTTTTAAAGTTGAACTCAGGAATGCACGTTGTTATACAGTAGCCTATACCGTGTACGTAGAATTGATATTGCTAAATATATATTGGATTGTGACTTTAACAAATCAATAGAAACAAATCAACTTGAAATCAAGGTGAAAGTGGAAGTGAGTTGACCCATTTGTAGTGCACTTGTGAATTATTGTGGTCTAATACGTTGTGGCAGCTCTTTGAGAGCTTCTAAGAGCTATTTAGATTCTAATGTCTCACTCTACCTGCACTTTAACTTCATTCAGTCCCTCCTAATTTATAGAGCATCAACTCCAAACAATGATGGACACGTGCGCACGCACGCACAGACACACACACACACACGCACGCACGCACAAGCGCACACACACTCACACACACACACACACACACACACACACACACACACACACACACACACACACACACACGCGCACACACACACACACACACACACACACACACACACACACACACACACACACACACCACACACATATATATATATATAGAGAGAGAGAGAGAGAGAGAGAGAGAGAGAGAGAGAGAGAGAGAGAGAGAGAGAGAGAGAGAGAGAGAGAGAGGGGGGAGGGGGAGAGGAGAGGGGAGGAGGAGAGAGTGCAGCAGTAAGAATTATGAGTAAATTGGAGAGTTATCACCAGTGCCGTGTTGAATTGAATAGAACACTACTTTGATTTAAGTGCAGACAGAGCACGGGGTATTGGCTTTCTAATGTGGCTAACAGGGCGCTCTCTCTTTCTGTTGGACATAACAATAGAACTAAAATGGCCGTCTTTCAAAAAGCATGCATTTATAGCTTTTAGTTATTGATGGGGAATCATCTTGTTAAACCTAAGCACACTATTCGCCGGAGCGGACGATAAAGTCTTCGGTTGAAGGTGGACTTTAACCCTTTCACTACCACACTACAGAAGGTTAACCCCTTCACTACCACACTACAGACGGTTAACCGTCTGTAGTGTGGTAGTGAAAGGGTTAACCTTCTGTAGTGTGGTTGTGAAAGGGTTAACCCTTTTTCGTGTTGCGGTGAAAGGGTTTCCTTCTGTATTGTCACATGAAGGGTTAACCCTTTGTAGTGTGGCAGTGAAAGGGTTAATGACGCATCATGTTGCAGCAGCAAGGAGAGATACAGAGTACAGCAAAGAATGTCTCACCTGGATGAGATCTCTGAAGAATGGCCAGCTACTGTAACTAAGTATTAATATAGGGAGTAGACACAACTTTGTGGGTGCTTTGTACAGATATGAGGCGAGTAACATAGGGAGAGTTGAGATGAGAATGTACAGTATGAGTGATAGGTGATGAGGTACATAGTGTAGAGATATGAGGTACAGAGTGTATGATATGAGAACGTACAGAGTGTATGAGAGATATGAGAATGTACAGTGTATGAGATACAAGGTACATAGTGTAGGGATATGATACAATGTGTGTGTGTGTGTGCTCCTTCAAGGTTGCACACAAACAAGCACACACACACACACACACACACACACACACACATGCTCACACACACACACACACACACACACACACACACACACACACACACACACACACACTCACACCATCACATAGATGTCCACTGCCAGTGTTAAAGGGTAAACAGCTCTGTCTTTCCACTCTCATCCCCAGTGGGACTTCAACACCCCTCTCTCTCTCTCTCTCTCTCTCTCTCTCTCTCTCTCTCTCTCTCTCTCTCTCTCTCTCTCTCTCTCTCTCTCTCTCTTCTCTCTCTCTCTCTCTCTCTCTCTCTCTAACCCCAGAGAGAGAGAGAGAGGAGAGAGAGAGAGAGAGAGAGAGAGAGAGAGAGAGAGAGAGAGGAGAGAGAAGAGAGAGAGAGAGAGAGATACTTAGCCCCACTCCCCTTTCATTCTAAAATGAGCTCATCTCCTCCCCTTTCTGCTGTATTACCCTCAACCCTTGTTCCCACTGTGAATAATTCACTAGCAGGAGAGTAACTCAGACACTTCCATGGAAAAACCTCCCAATGCCAAAGCTGGGATCTTTGGTCACTATGTACCCTGCTGTAAAAACACCTCTTTCACTGACCAGCAGGTACAGACGTTGATGGGACAGAGAGGTATGGTCGAGTGAAATAATAAGAGGTTTCTTTGCTGTACATGTCAGTTCCAGCCTCAATCCCACTGGCCACTGGTTCAGTGAGAGGAGGAGGTTGTTGTGTCTGTCAGCTCACCAAGCTCCCCTGCTGCATGTGTGGGGCTGCCCACTCCACTCTCTCCCTGCTGTTTCATCCACGGTGAAATGTGGGTCTGTAAAGACGTCCTAAATGTAGGGTCTCACCTTGTTTTCATAAAAGCTACAGAGGCAAGCCCTACACATTCACTTTCTCTCTCACACCTGAACACACACGGCACGTGGTGTAGTGGTTAAAACTGTCGCCTCACAGCTAGAAGGTACAGGGTTCGATTCCCGCTTGGGGACCAGGTTGCCGTGTTACCAGTTACCCATGGGTGGGGTATCTCCCGGGCCTTTCTGTGTGGAGTTTGCATGTTCTCCCCGTGCTCGCAAGGGTTTCCCCCCCGATAAGAGAAACCCAATGTAAAAACATGCACAACAGATCGCTAACGATGTCGCGTCCCTGACGAAGACGGGCAGGGGCACTTGGATTGGTCCCCGGGGCCCAGCCCCTTACTGACGCCCCTATCTGCTCCCGGCTGCCCTTGGGGGGAAGGATGACGGGGTGGGTCAAGTGCAGAGACTCAATTGCATCGGCGACCCAACTAATTGCATGTGTGTGTGCAGTGTTCATTTTGGCAGCTATTTTGATTTTAGTTTTAATCTTTGTCATGTGTCAAATACTCCTTTTTCGTTTTCATCATATTTAGTCATCTTCATTTATTTTTCGTTTAGTCAGTTTTAGTCAACGACAGGTCTGAGCATTTTAGTCTTTGTTTCGTCTCGATTTAGTCTTAATAATTTTTTTATTATTATTATAATTTTTTTTGATAGATTTTATTTTTTTTAGTCTCGCCACTCAGTTACAGCCTCATAAGTTGGCGTGAGTTTTTTCTAAACAAAAAAAGCTAACGTTAGTGCTAGCTGGTTAGACTTATTGATTGATTGAAAACCTTTATCCCCAAGGGGAGATTCAGGTGTCCATCACAGCGTCAACACAGCCATCTAAAAACAGTTAATACATAACATACAATTATTTTGTACTTTGTTAAAAACAAAGTGTGTGAAGTTTGTCAGGGTCCTGGTTATTTTGACATGATTAAAATCCCTGTTGATGAGTATGAATGCGTTGGGATGTGTTGTCTCTATCCCAGACTAGCAACGGTAGAATGGATGACATCACACGCTTGGTGGAATGTAAACACGGAGACTGCATCTGATAAAGCCCCGGAAGCCCAGGGCTAACGACGCCACTGATGTACATCTTAAGGTGCAGTGCAGTGTGTGTGTGTGTGTGTGTGTGTGTGTGTGTGTGTGTGTGTGTGTGTGTTCAAGAGCTTAATAGGGCTATCTCCTGTTCTGTACCATTGTACCGTTACATCACCACGCAGCAGTGATGCACTCCGCCTCGGCCTAAAAGCTCGACTTTTAGTTTTCAGCCCCTCCCTCTCGTCGTCCGCCTCATCCATACAGGCACTTCGGTAAATGTTCAAGGAGTTATTCTTGCGCCATTTAAGCACCACAGGTCATCAAGTATTGATGCAGGAGTTGCTGGCAGGCCCTGCTCCCTGTGTGCTTAAGGCTTGAGAGTGATGGTACGCTGGTGACCCGAGATGCCTTCAGTCCAAAGTCGGGCAGAGGGATTGGAACGTCACTATCACTTTCACACACTCACTTTAAACAAACACTCACTTTAGACCCTTTAACACTACATTATATTTATCTATTTATTAAAGAGATTCGCACTACATTCATACCTCATTTGCATTTGCACCTTGCCTTAAAAACGTGTCTGTACCTCATTGTCTGCATTTTGTACCTCATTGTCTGCATTTTTACTTAATTGTACTTAATTGTACTTAGGTTGTACTTAGGTTGTACTTTAGTTTGTATATTGTATTGTATTGTATAGTGTTATTCCTCTTTTACTTACTTTTTTACTCTATGAAGCACATTCTCAGGGGCTCATACAGAACCAAGCATTTCACTGTATGTACCTTATACGTGACAAATAAAAACAAACTTCAACTTCAACTTCAACCTCAAACAAAACACTCACATTAAATAAAACACCATGGGACAGTAGGATAGTTGTATAAAGCTTCCTGAAAGGAATAGTTGAAACAGAAAATAAGGTGCTCTTTGGTAGAGGGGTGTATATTGTGTGAAGGAATGATAAAAACTGGACTTTTAGTGATTTCTTCTTTATAAAAATGCCTTTATTTCATTGGAAAGTTCTTGAACTCAAATTAAGGTGTCTAGCCTTCATCTGGGAGTTAAACCCAACTGAGTGGTGCAGCACACAGAAAGGAAGAAAACAGAGTAACAGATGTACATTAGTCATTTAGCAATTAGGATCAACCAGTCTTAATGGTGTACAATTAACCCGTCCCTTTAGCATAATCTAATAGAGTCAACAGGGGGTCAATTAACTTAATTAAATAATCAAAATGTGCCCTTCTTGAAGGAGGAGGACAGAGGAGACGCAATTTCCTCCAGTATTTCCTCAGCTTTCCTCGACCCAACGCAGTCCCGTCTGCAGGCCGCTAGAGGTCTGCTTTCAGACATCATCCGAAACATCTGCGAAATGCCCCTTTATTGCTGGGAGGGACTTGAACGCGAAAGGAGAGAGTGACAGTGATTGAAGACCAATAATAATGATGGGTGTCTTTCTGGAGAGACAGTGGCTGGGAGGTAGAGCAGTCGTCTGGCAATCCGGAGGTTCCCGGTTCGATTTCCGCTCCTCCCGGGCAGCGTGTCGATGTGTCCTTGAGCAAGACACTTAACCCCTAATTGCTCCCGATGAGCAGGTTGGCCCCTCGCATGGTTGCCTCTGCCGTCGGTGTGTGAATGTGTGAGTGAATGGGTCAAATGTGAGTAACAAATTGTAAAGCACTTTGGATAAAAGCGCTATGTAAAAAAGCAGCCATTTACCATTTACCATTTCTGTAACGGTAGGAGAGCCAATGGGAGAGCTCGTCTCATTGACGCAGTCAGCCGGTTGGTGAGACGAGGGGCTAACGAGGTCACATCATCACAAAGACGAGGTGTCCCAGGTGAGCTCTTTTGGCTCACCTTTCTTTAAATCGTCTTTGTCTTTCAGTTGCAGGTGGTTCTCGGTTCTCAAACCTGTCGGCGCCGGTGTCTTTGTGTTCTGTAAGTATTTTGTGTTTAATAAACAACAGTTTCTTGGTCATTAAAGCTCGTCTTCTGCCTCTCATCGATCCCCCGCTACAGTAACATTACACCCCTGAGTGCAGGAAGAGTCACTGGCCGTGTTTTCCACCTTCCAGGAACAGAGGCCGAACTCGTTCTCTAATAGAATTATGAGAAAATACTTTAAAAAAAGACCCCCCCCCCCAAAGAAACAACATATTTTGCCACATATGGGTACGTAGCACTGGTGTGTACATGAGATAACGAGAGGGGCACTTTGAAGCGCTTTAACAACATCCTGTCCCTGGTCTTTCTAATGGCGCTCTCTGCCTCCGTGTTAATAATGAATGGTGTGAAGAACGAAACCTAATGCCACAAACTGGGAGAGACTGAAATCAATGTACATACTGTCGGTGTGTGTATATGTGTGCATTTGTGTGTCACATCACATGTGTGTGTGTGTGTGTGTAGTGAGGGGCATGTGTGTGTGCTTGTTTATGTGTGTATATCTACATGCTTTCTTATTTGCTTGTATGCATGCTTGAGTGTGTGTGTGTGTGTGTGTGTGACGGATCATACTGGTCTGCGTTGTGTTTTTTGATGTTAAATCAGAATGTCCCGAGGGGGAGTCGAACAGGGGGCTCCCGAGTCCGCGGACGACGACACAGGCCGCTGCACTAAGAAGTGAATTCACTCCTAACTACCGTTCCTATGCGTCTGTTAACCCTGTTATGAGGAAGTGAGTTTAACTTACCAGCCCGCACTGCCACAGTCACCCGTCAACACACCTGTTTCAGTGACTGTGGCCATACCCACGGACTTCCCCGTTACATGTGCGTGTGTGTGTGTGTGTGTGTGTGTGTGTGTGTGTGTGTGTGTGTGTGTGTGTGTGTGTGTGTGTGTGTGTGTGTGTGTGTGAGCATGTGTGTGTGTTACATTAAATATTACAACACTGTTTTACCAGTACAGTCTTTGATTTATGTGTGCACGGAGAAAGGCACATTTACATTGGAACAGCTGCAGGGTCATTACAGTTTTCTTTAGTTTTCTTGTTCGCCCAATAACGTTAACCAAATGAAACCAATGGAAAGAAACACACGCGTCGCCGACACACACGCGCCAACAAACACATCAACATTTTCCCCCGCTGGACTCACAGGCGCACAATCAAATAAAAAAAAGAAACATACTTTTCCGGACAGATAATCTGAGCTCCACTGTGTTTAAATCCAAATAATCCTCTGCCATTGTTGTAATATGTCATCTGTTCTCTAGTATTCAGTCTCGTCGTGAAGTAAAATTCTCTCTAGAAGTGAAATAGAAACTTAGCAAGGATACGTTGTTAAAGGGGCAGTAGGCAAGTGGATGCCTGAACACAGAATGACACCAGTATCACTGACTACCACGGCAAGCCTATAGAAAATTCTTCTATTTAATAATAATAATTATCATAATTATCATAAATATAATATATACATTTAAAAAAATAATAATAATAAAAAAAACAAGAAAAAAAATGTATATTAATAATAATAATTATAAATATTTGTTTTCTGTTGTACCGAACTCGTACCGAACCATGACCCCAATACCGAGGTACGTACCAAACCGTGGCTTCTGTGTACCGTTACACCCCTAGTGTGTGTGTGTGTGTGTGTGTGTGTGTGTGTGTGTGTGTGTGTGTGTGTGTGTGTGTGTGTGTGTGTGTGTGTGTGTGTGTGTGTGCGTGCGTGCGTGCGCGTGTGTGTGTGTGTGTGTGTGTGTGTGTGTGTGTGTGTGTGTGTGTGTGTGTGTGTGTGTGTGTGTGTGTGTGTGTGTGTGCGTGCGTGCGTGTGTGTGTGTGTGCCTAGGGATCCAGTCACTCCACAGCCACGGAGGATACAAATAACCTGTAAATCATCTGAGCTGCACGTGACATGTTTACAAAGAGTTGACCAGCGACGACAAAGCAGTAGACCCATGCATATTATTACCAGACATAACCACACCATGCATATTATTACCAGACATAACCACACCATGCATATTATTACCAGACATAACCACACCATGCATATTATTACCAGACATAACCACACCATGTATATTATTACCAGATATAACCACACCATGCATATTATTACCAGATATAACCACACCATGCATATTATTACCAGACATAACCACACCATGTATATTATTACCAGATATAACCACACCATGTATATTATTACCAGATATAACCACACCATGTATATTATTACCAGAGAGAACCACACCATGTATATTATTACCAGATATAACCACACCATGCATATTATTACCAGACATAACCACACCATGTATATTATTACCAGATATAACCACACCATGCATATTATTACCAGACATAACCACACCATGTATATTATTACCAGATATAACCACACCATGTATATTATTACCAGAGAGAACCACACCATGTATATTATTACCAGATTATATATATAACCACACCATGTATATTATTACCAGAGAACCATAGTATTACCAGAGAACCACGCCATGTATATTATTACCAGAGAACCACACCATGTATATTATTACCAGATATAACCACACCATGTATATTATTACAGAGAACCATATTATTACCAGATAAACACACCATGTATATTATTACCAGAGAACCACACCATGTATATTATTACCAGAGGACCACACCATGTATATTATTACCAGAGAACCACGTATATTATTACCAGATATAACCACACCATGTATATTATTACCAGAGAGAACCACACCATGTATATTATTACCAGAGAACCACACCATGTATATTATTACCAGAGAACCACACCATGTATATTATTACCAGAGAGAACCACACCATGTACTGTATATTATTACCAGATAAAACCACACCATGTATATTATTACCAGATATAACCACACCATGTATATTATTACCAGAGATAACCACACCATGGATATTATTACCAGAGAACCACACCATGTATATTATTACCAGATATAACCACAGCATGTATATTATTACCAGATAACACCTAATAGCAGAGCACCACACCATGTATTCACTTAATGACTTCAATGACATTAATTAATGACTGCTCTCTGTTGGGTGGGTTGGGTTGGTTGGTGCATGTGTGCTTGTGTTACCTTGCTTATGTTACCTTGCAATATTGTAGTGACCATCTTCTTTTTTTCATTTCAACCTTTATTTAAAATCGTAAGCCTCTGAGGTTTCCCTGATTTACAGAAACGACGACTGTACAAAATGTAAACAGTACATAATACAAACAATATTCACAGAAATTTAAACACCAGAGTAACATTTTTAAACTTTTCAAATAACAGTTACAGGTAGTTACACAATGTTCACTCTGAAATCATACGTTTAAACATTCCAAGGGAAGGGAGAACCTCCAATTTCAGAGAGTTGAAGGACATTCCATGAGTTAGAGGCATCAAAGGAAAAAGCTGACTTCCCTAGATCAGAACAAACTTGAGGAACCCTAAGAACCATCCAGTCATTCGATCAAGTTGAATAGGTTCCAATATTCCAATCTAACAGTGAAGAGATATAAACAGGTTGTTTACCAATAAGGGCTTTACAAATAAATAAATAAATTGCAGTGTTTGTTGCACCTTTCTGTAAGAGAATGCCAACCCACCCTATCATACAGGACACAATGGTGAGTATCATATCTGTCACCAGTAATAAATCTTTTTTTTTATCCACTTTTTCTCCTCCATTTTTTTATATTTTTTCTCCCATCCCAATTTAGCCGTACCAATTCTCCCCTCCCCTGTCTTGATTGTTGCTCGCATGTGCATGGCCGGCCCTAGGGAGGATAGAAGCCCATCACATGTCCCCTACGATACATGTGGAGGCAGCCAGTCACATCTTTTCACCTGCCAGCGCGGACTCTCATTGGCGAGGAGTAACGTGTGGGAGGCTCACAATACCCCCGCCATTTTCCTGTCTTTGCTGTGCAGGCGCCCTGACCGACCTGTAGGAGTCGCTGTTTACAACGACCAGACTACCACCCATCGACTCCCCTCCCGCTGACTTTGCCAAATGAGTCAGTATGATGGCCGGCCCAAGCCGGAGGCAACGCTGACAGCCGGATTCGATACACCAGTAATAAATCTAAGAGCTGAGTGATATGCAGAATCCAGAGGTTTAAGAGTTGATAATTAGATGATTTTATTTTGTTCATATTCACCGCACTCCAACATTTTGCCGAATTAGAGTATGAGTTTGTAACCAACTCCAGATAGTAATCAGTTTTTTAGAATTTCTTACTACTGCAGTACATTTGTTCCTAATTTGCCTAAAAGAAAGCCAATGTTGAGGGTCTCCAGAACGCCTGGCCCGAGACCATGCAGCATTTCTGTCTTTAATTAGGGTTGAAAATTCCTGAGAAAACCACGGTATTACTCTATCTTTAATGCAGACTTTTTTTTAAATGAGCATGCTTGTCAAATAATAAATTAAATGTCTTTACAAAGGAGTCCAGGGCCCCGTTCCATGTACCGGGATAACCGAGTTAGCCGGATAACTTTAGCTGGATAACTGGGTTAGCCTGACTTTCCGATTTCATGTACCTGGATTTTCCAAATCACCATGACAACATATCCAAAAGTTTGAGCCTGGTCGAAAGCAGAGTTCAAGTTCAAGTTAGCCTGAACTATCGCCACGCCCCCGCAAAGAAGTGACAGCCCGTTTCCTGAAACTATTCCCACAGTCTACGATCTGCATTATACCATTCTGAATTACGTTTTTGTGCTCCATTCTTCCAGAGGGGGCTTTTGAAATGTAAAATAGACCCAAAATGAAATAATGCACGTTATATATACCGTGGCGACGGTGGCGCTCGCTCGTGCGATGTACACATGATGTGGTTATTTTAATTGTAACTGGGATTAAGATGTCTGATGAGATGCGCTGTTTGACGGATTTGAGGAATTGAATGAGCCGTTGACGTCACATTAATGAATGAGGATAAAGAGATAAACTTCATTCAAAACAAAGGATATTCTAAACACGGGGTCTCTCGTTCATTAATGTATAAACAATGAATTTATCCCATCTGGCCCAGTGGCCCAGCGGTAGTGCTCAAGCCTCCCAATCCACCGACTGGGGTTCAAATCCCTGTGTTTCCAATATGATTTTTTGAATATAATATTAATGATTATACGCCAAAGTAGCCTGGTTTTAAGTTAAAATATTATAAATCTACATGCATTGAGGATGTCATTCTTTATATAGCTCTCAACGTGCACCAAATTGAATTATTCCTATATTGCAAAAAGAAGGACCCCGTCTTGAACCCCGGTCGTCCGTGTGGAAGTCAAAAGAACAACCCGTTGGACCACATTGGAGATAAGTTAAATATTGACTATACATCAATCAATGGGCAAGAAAGCCGTCTCGTAATTCTGTATAACAGTTAACTAGTTATTTTCGCTAGCAAGATCTCATTTGATTATTCAATCCAGCAGGCAAGTTTAAAGAAATATAATCTGATTGATTGAGGTAATGAGGGGACTTAGAATTAGCCTATAGATAACGCATTTAACTTGTCGGCGAGGCGATTGAGCCTATTGCAATCTGTCAATAAAGTCTTAAATCAATTAATCAATCAATGCCGTTGAGAATCAGGGTCTCTGCCATCGATACGTGCTGGCTTTCCACCTAAAACGGGAGCGCGCATCTAGCCTGACTTGAGCCTGACTCTCAAGTCTGGCTTGAGTTAACGAGACTGAATCCTCCTTTGTGAAACAGGAAAATCCCGGCTTTGAACATCGGGTTAACTGAAGCTGGATAATGGACATGTTGATCGACTTAGTTGAACCACGTACATGAAACAGGGGTGGGCTCAGTAACTAACTGGGAAAGAATGAGGTTACCACTGATTTCTTTAAGGTGCTTTGCAGCACCACTCAACCAGTCAATATTAAAATCACCCATGACAATCACCTCAGAGTCAATATGCTGCAGAGAGAGAGAGAGAGAGAGATGAGAGAGAGAGAGAGAGATAGAGAGAGAGAGAGAGAGAGAGAGAGAGAGAGAGAGAGAGCGAGAGAGAGAGAGAGAGAGAGAGAGAGAGAGAGATGAGAGAGAGAGAGAGAGAGAGAGAGAGAGAGAGAGAGAGAGATGAGAGAGATAGAGAGCTGTGTGTGAGGTATGAGGAAAGAGAGAGAGGAGGGGGCAGGCGTGGTGAGTTGGTGAATGGGAGAGGTGTTGTAGGGAGACAGGGGTGGTTACAGGCAGCTTGTGTGTGTAGTCCCTAGCCTACATATAATTCTTGCTATGAGCTCATTCTAAAAACATATAGCCAAGACATATACCAATTATTTTCATAGATTGGAAACGTTCACAATTTCCCGCAATTATGCCGCAGTAAAACACAGAAAACTTAGCTAATTGCATTGACGTTGTTGAGAAAGGCAGCTGCAAAATCAATCAATCTGATCTGAGTATCATGTGATCCACGTATCCTTTAGGGAAAGAAGACAAAGAGAGATGATGTAATCGGTGTGTACAGTAACTGCTCCGATGCGGGAAGCTGGAAACCAGCTGTGATTGGCAGCAGGTGTGTGACCTCTTGGGGATGGGGGGGGGGGGGGGGGGGGGGGGGGGGGGGTCGATGGAGCAGGGCAGGGCAGGGCCGTGCGTAAAAGGGTTACGTAACGGGGGTCTCGCGGTTCCAGCCAAACTGCGTCATTCGACTGCGTTTGAATATTGTCTGCTTCCACGTGTCCTTCCTGTACCCTCACAGCTGAATGGAGATGTGTGAGGCGCTGGTCAACACAGACTCTCCAGCACACAGCTGAGGTCATGAGATGCAAACGCTGCGCTTACTCCACACCGGCCTCCGGTTCAGGAAGCGGAAATCATTTGATCATCCGATTATTATGGATCCCCGCTTCCTTTGAAAGTATCATTTCGGGCGGCTGGGTGGCGTAGCGGAGATTGCGCTCGTCACCAATGCAAGAGGCTCCGGTCTCGACTCCCCGAGTCAGCGGCTTGGGCCAGTCGTCATACTAACATCTCAATTGGCAGAGGTAGCGGGTGGAAAGTCGATGGGTGGGGATTGGACGTTGTGGACAGCGACTCCTACAGGTCGGTTGGGTGATGCCTGTACAGCAGAGACAGGAAGTATCGGGGGCAGCGTGAGCCTCCCACACGTTACTCCTCGCCACTGAGAGTCCGCGCTGTCTGGTGAAAAGATGCAACAGGCTGCCTCCTCGTGTACCGGAGGGGACACGTGATGCAAGGCTTCTATCCTCACTACAGCCGACCAGTGGGAGGCATATTCTAGCAACGTTCAAGACAGGGGAGTGGAGAATTGAAGGGGAGAATTGGCGATATGAAATTGGGATGGGAGAAAAAGATAGAAAAATAAGGAGAAAAAGTGGATACAAAAAAAAGTATCATTTCGGCCAATGTGTTAAGAGGAGATATGGCGGCTTTCCATCGGATGTGGACGGGGGATGATTTTTGATTTGATTTTTTATTTGAAATCTTTATTTCGAACATGCAATGAATACAAACAAACAATAACAAAAGCAAAACACAACTCAATCTACATGTTCGAAAAGGAGTAGGAAGAAGTATACACTTATTCAATCCTACCCCTTTTCCACTACTCAAATGAGTGTACTATTTTAAAACGTAAAAAAGAAAAGAAAAAAAAAATATATATATGCAAAACAAAAAAACAAAGACTATATATGTAAAACATGAAAGAAATAAAAGAAAAATTTAATGAGAAGGGAACTTTCAAAATGTAATGTTTGTTTGTGTTTTTCTCTCCACGTGGTTTACAAAGAGTCTTGTTGTCCTTCACATCGTTATGTGAAATTTGACCATATGTCTGTTCTTTTTCTTCCTAGCAACTGGCATTTCTGTGCAGGTACACAGCCTCTGCAGCAGGTGCATAACGTTATCGTGTTGCTAATGAGTGTAGTTAGCAGGGGTGTAAAGTACTTGAGTAATTGTACTTTGTTACAATACTTACTGTTTTTGTGGGATTTGTACTTTACTCAAGTATTATTAGGTTTGTATACTTGTACTTTTACTCAATTACATTTCAGAGAAAAAAAAATCCTTATATTTTAAATGCAGACCTACAAAGTACACATCTTGCAGGTCCAACCATTTTAATTAGTATATCTGTTTCTCTGGCTGAACTAATGTTAATGTTATTAATCCTGTGGCCTCACTTTATTTAAAAACAGCCAATCAAATCCCCATCAATGGAAAATGTACCCGCCTGTTACGATGCAGGTAGGAATTGAGTTCCAATAGTAGAATGAAGAAGGAGACGGAGATGTGGTTTGCTATACTCGAATAGTGTGTTCTCTTTATTGCAAGAAGGACCAGAGCAAGGGAGGAAACAATAACAATAAAGACGCCAAGCGTCAACTGAGAATATACTTTAGGAAAATACTAAATCATAAAGCAGCAACAAGAGGGTCCAGCACTTGTTCTGTAGCCGACTGCATGCAGGTCTGTATGAAGCTCCGACAAAGGGACAGAGGTTACTAAATAGCCACATTCCTGACATACCACACGCATCAATTGGTGACAGCATAAGTGGCAGCCAGTGACAGCAACCCAGTGAAGACAGTCAATCAGTGTAGTGACCAGGGGCGGATTTAGGATTGTAGGAGATCCGGGGCTTAGCCCAGATAGGTGATTTTTTTTACTTCGACACCACAACCTTTAACTTATACCACCATCTTAAAGCAGACAAAAGGCACTAGAGAACACTTAAATTCACACCCTTTAATTAATGAAGCAAACTATAATAATTTATAATAATAATAATAATAATAATAATAATAATAATAATAATAATAATAATAATAATAATAATAATAATAATAATAATAATAATAATAATAATAATAATAATAATAATAATAATAATAATAATAATAATAATAATAATACACTGTTTGTATAGCACCTTTTATACAAGAATTGCAGCTCAAAGTGCTTCACAGCAGTACAAAAAGACAGGCATAAAATGAGCACAACATTGGCAGATCAAGAGCAATGCATAAAGTGCAGACATAAAGCATAAAATAGATAGCAGTAAAATAGACAAAGTCAAGGTAAGACATAGAACATTAAATCACATCGTTTTTCATATTAGGATCTAAGATCTAGGGTTAACTCGCCGAACGTTGAGCGCCAGGACCCCCGAAAACCAGAGTATAGTCGGGTTTTCATCGTTGTTTCTTTTATTCGATATTTCCATTCATAAAGACATGCCGGCAGCCTGTGTTATCACTGGGGATGGGTCTGAGATCTCAAAAGCTATGTTTCTAAGGTGGAAGAATTATGTTTTTGTCAACTTGTTGATTGTGATTTAAAGCTTAGGTCTGAGTCTACCATAATAATAACTCGAATACAGTTAGCAGCTGGATAGACTACAGATGGAAATTAGCTTCTGCTAAATCTGGTGCAAACATATTTTCATGTAACAATGATTAATTGTAAAAAAAAAAAAAAAAAAAACTATAATATATATATATATATATATATATATATATATTTTTGAAAATAGATTCAGGGCTTTTCAGAAAACATTCGGGGCTTGAGCCCAAGTAGCCACCCCCTAGCCCGCCCCTGGTAGTGACAGTCAATCAGTGCAAATACCAAGAACAGGGTGAAGTACTCCAGAAAGGCAGTAGGGTTCCCAGTCCTAGAAGAGGACAGAGAAACCCAGAAAGTTACACCCGCCCATACCATGCTGATTGGTCCTTGTGCAGGACTAGAAAGCGGGGTTCTTTGATTAAACACCTGCTATCAGAAGAATAGACAGTCACAAGCTACAGAAGATGGCCAC
Source organism: Notolepis coatsorum (assembly GCF_963971535.1). NCBI lineage: Eukaryota > Metazoa > Chordata > Actinopteri > Aulopiformes > Paralepididae > Notolepis > Notolepis coatsorum. The sequence continues at coordinate 32,493,626 of NC_140182.1, read as the reverse complement.
AAACGATAGTACGAGTGATGAAGAGGACGAAACAGAACATTTCATTTCCCCGGAATAAAAAACTTTTTTGCTTTAACTTTTTAGTACTTAATTACATTTAAAAGTAGAAACTTTTTTACTTTGACTCAAGTGTGTTTTTAGCCAGATACTCTGACTTTTACTTGAGTAAGATTTTGAGACGGTACCCATACTTTAACTTAAGTATAATTTCTGGGTACTTTTTACACCCCTGGTAGCTAGTAGCCACAGTAACCCAGACCTAAACTGCAAACCACCCCAAATGCAGGTGGGCTAAAAGGAAACGTCCAATCCTAACAAGCAAGCGCCCATACCTTGCCATAAAGCACCTGCTGGTTGTGAAGAATCCCCTGTAAGGTGCAAACTCGTCTTTCGGTAGGTTCTTTTTTATATTCATCCTACTTCCTCCTGATAGGTCAACCTAACAGATGAACCCACAAAAAGACGAGTTCTGATAGGATCTTTCCTCAACTCATGTCTCGGGACTCTGTTGGCTTTAATTTTTTTTTACAATTTTTTTTTAAATTACATTTGTAAAGAACGCTGTGATGGCCGACCGAAAAGGCTGCAACGTAAAGGCGACACCACACCGGTTTGTATGTAGAAAAACGTATTGATATTTATTTACAAAAAGATAATGGAGAGGCGGCTGGGTGGCGCAGCGGACATTGCGCTCGTCACCAACGCAAGATACACCGGTCTCGGATCCGGCTGTCAGTGTTGCCTCCGGCTTGGGCCGGCCGTCATACTGACTCAATTGGCAGAGTCAGCGGGAGGGGAGTCGATGGGTGGTAGTCTGGTCGTTGTAAAACAGCGACTCCTACAGGTCGGTCAGGGCACCTGCACAGCAAAGACAGGAAATGGCGGGGCAGTGTGAGCCTCCCACACGGTAGACCTCGCCAATGAGAGTCCGCGCTGGCAGGTGAAAAGAAATGACTGGCTGCCTCCACATGTATCGGAGGGGACATGTGATGGGCTTCTATCCTCCCTACGACCGGCCAGTGGGGGGCACGTGCGAACAAACGATCAGGACAGGACAGGGAGAATTGGCACGAGAGGAAATTGGGATGGGAGAAAAATCACAGAAAAAGGAGGAGAAAAAAGTAGATCAAAAAAATTTAAAGATAATGGAGAGACAAAATAATCACTAAAGGGAACAAAAACAAAAAGAAACAAAATAATATCTGTTTCACAGGATTAAGGGAGTTGAGAGTGAGGACAGGATTAGGAGACGCTTTTGCAAACCCAGCCCACAGCCTCACAGGTGCTGCCACTCTGCTCATCAAGAGAGGTGGGTTGTTATCCAAAGTAATGAGGGTTGTTATCCAAAGTAATGTGCTCTGGTGCCAACCTATTGTATGCCCCTTGCCAGTTTGGTAATTTGATAAGGTACAAACCCAGACACAGACCCACTCTCAGCAATGTACAGACACACTTTCAGCCCTAGACAGCGACTTGGACACAGACCCACTCTCAGCAATGTACAGACACACTTTCAGCACCGGACAGCGACTTTGACACTAAGCCACTCTCAGCAATGTACAGACACACTTTCAGCACCGGACAGCGACTTTGACACTAAGCCACTCTCAGCAATGTAAAGGCACACTTTCAGGTCCGGACAGCGACTTGGACACAGACCCACTCTCAGCAATGTACAGACACACTTTCAGCACGGACAGCGACTTTGACACTGAGCCACTCTCAGCAATGTAAAGGCACTCTTTCAGGACGCGGACAGCGACTTGGACACAGACCCACTCTCAGCAACGTACAGACACACTTTCAGCACTGGACAACGCCTTGGACACAGACCCACTCGCAGCAATGTACAGACACACTTTCAGCACCGGACAGCGACTTTGACACAGACCCACTCTCAGCAATTAATGTACAGACACACTTTCAGCACTGGACAGTGCCTTGGACACAGACCCACTCTCAGCAATGTAAAGGCACACTTTCAGGTCCGGACAGCGACTTGGACACAGACCCACTCTCAGCAATGTACAGACACACTTTCAGCACGGACAGCGACTTTGACACTGAGCCACTCTCAGCAATGTAAAGGCACTCTTTCAGGACGCGGACAGCGACTTGGACACAGACCCACTCTCAGCAACGTACAGACACACTTTCAGCACTGGACAACGCCTTGGACACAGACCCACTCGCAGCAATGTACAGACACACTTTCAGCACCGGACAGCGACTTTGACACAGACCCACTCTCAGCAATTAATGTACAGACACACTTTCAGCACTGGACAGTGCCTTGGACACAGACCCACTAGCAGCACTGGGCTGCAACTTTGCCGGGGAAGAACCAGCTTCATTCTCATAGCGGGGCTTTAACATAACGCGGCCCAGCCTACTTCTATGCCTACATTCTGGAATAACAACAAGATCATTTCAGTCACCCTTTTTCTGCAAAAAAGAAGGGCCACTGTAGCAAGCTTGCAGACTTGTATTACCTGGTGCAAAAACTCTGCCTTCAGCTTTTTGGTTGTACAGTACCAGCCCGTCATTCGCTTTCGTGTGACACGAGTTAGAACCTGACTGACACTTTGACATGAGTTACAACCGGACTGACACTTTGACACAAGTTACAATCTGACTGACACTTTGACACGAGTTACAACCTGACTGACACTTTGACACGAGTTACAACCTGACTGACACTTTGACACAAGTTACAATCTGACTGACACTTTGAGACGAGTTACAACCGGACTGACACTTTGACACGAGTTACAACCTGACTGACACTTTGACACGAGTTACAACCGGACTGACACTTTGACACAAGTTGCAACCTGACTGACACTTTGACACGAGTTACAACCAGACTGACACTTTGACAGAAGTTACAATCTGACTGACACTTTGACACAAGTTACAATCTGACTGACACTTTGACACAAGTTACAATCTGACTGACACTTTGACACGAGTTACAACCTGACTGACACTTTGACACGAGTTACAATCTGACTGACACTTTGACACAAGTTACAACCGGACTGACACTTTGACATGAGTTACAACCTGACTGACACTTTGACACGAGTTACAATCTGACTGACACTTTGACATGAGTTACAACCTGACTGACAGTTTGACACAAGTTACAATCTGACTGACACTTTGACACAAGTTACAATCTGACTGACACTTTGACACGAGTTACAATCTGACTGACACTTTGACACAAGTTACAATCTGACTGACACTTTGACACGAGTTACAATCTGACTGACACTTTGACACAAGATACAATCTGACTGACACTTTGACACGACACGAGTTACAACCTGACTGACACTTTGACACGAGTTACAACATGACTGACACTTTGACATGAGTTACAACCTGACTGACATTTGGACACGAGTTACAATCTGACTGACACTTTGACACGAGTTACAATCTGACTGACACTTTGACACGAGTTACAATCTGACTGACACTTTGACACGAGTTACAATCTGACTGACACTTTGACACGAGTTACAACCTGACTGAAACTTTGACACAACACGATTTACAACCTGACTGACACTTTGACACAAGTTACAATCTGACTGACACTTTGACACAAGTTACAACCTGACTGACACTTTGACACAAGTTACAATCTGACGGACACTTTAACACAAGTTACAATCTGACGGACACTTTGACACGAGTTACAATCTGACTGACACTTTGACACGAGTTACAACCTGACTGACACTTTGACACGAGTTACAATCTGACGGACACATTGACACAAGTTAAAATCTGACTGACACTTTCACATCAGTTACAATCTGACTGACACTTTGACACGAGTTACAATCTGACGGACACTTTGACACGACATGAGTTACAACCTGACTGACACTTTGACACAAGTTACAATCTGACTGACACTTTAACACAAGTTACAACCTGACTGACACTTTAACACAAGTTACAATCTGACGGACACTTTGACACGACACAAGTTACAATCTGACTGACACTTTGACACGAGTTACAACCTGACTGACTCTTTGACCCGAGTTACAATCTGACGGACACTTTGACACAAGTTACAATCTGACTGACACTTTGACACGAGTTACAACCTGACTGACACTTTCACATGAGTTACAATCTGACTGACACTTTCACATCAGTTACAATCTGACTGACACTTTGACACGAGTTACAATCTGACGGACACTTTGACACGACATGAGTTACAACCTGACTGACACTTTGACACAAGTTACAATCCGACTGACACTTTAACACAAGTTACAACCTGACTGACACTTTAACACAAGTTACAATCTGACGGACACTTTGACACGACACAAGTTACAATCTGACTGACACTTTGACACAAGTTACAACCTGACTGACACTTTGACCCAAGTTACAATCTGACGGACACTTTGACACAAGTTACAATCTGACTGACACTTTGACACGAGTTACAACCTGACTGACACTTTCACATGAGTTACAATCTGACGGACACTTTGACACGAGTTACAACCTGACTGACACTTTCACATGAGTTACAATCTGACTGACACTTTGACACGAGTTACAACCGGACTGACACTTTGACCCGAGTTACAATCTGACGGACACTTTGACACGAGTTACAACCTGACTGACACTTTGACACAAGTTACAATCTGACTGACACTTTGACACGAGTTACAATCTGACTGACACTTTGACACAAGTTACAATCTGACTGACACTTTGACACGAGTTACAATCTGCTGACACTTTGACACAAGTTACAATCTGACTGACACTTTGACACGCGTTACAACCTCACTGACACTTTGACACGAGTTAAAACCTGACTGACACTTTGACACAAGTTACAATCTGACTGACACTTTGACACAAGTTACAACCGGACTGACACTTTGACACAAGTTACAATCTGACTGACACTTTAACACAAGTTACAATCTGACGGACACTTTGACATGATTTACAATCTGATGGACACTTTGACACGATTTACAATCTGACTGACACTTTCACATGAGTTACAATCTGACTGACACTTTCACATGAGTTACAATCTGACTGACACTTTGAGACAAGTTATAACTGGACTGACACTTTGACACGAGTTACAACCTGACTGACACTTTGACACGAGTTACAACCTGACTGACACTTTGAGACAAGTTATAACTGGACTGACACTTTGACACGAGTTACAACCAGACTGACACTTTGACACGAGTTACAACCAGACTTACACTTTGACATGAGTTACAACCGGACTGACACTTTGACACGAGTTACAATCTGACTGACACTTTTACATGAGTTACAACCGGACTGACACTTTGACACGACATGAGTTACAACATGAGTTACAACCGGACTGACACTTTGACACGACACGAGTTACAACCTCATGTTTGGCTCTAGGGGAGTTCTGGGGGGGGCGTGGGTGCCGGCGGCTGCTGGATCCCGGGGCTTCACATGATTGTGCGCACGTGTTTCATGTTTCGTCATTGTATTTGGTGAATGGTCAAGGTGTATTCAGGCTGTTTGTGTTTTCCTTCGGTCATGACATGCTTTATCTGGGGGGGTGTCATGGATGGGGATGTGGTGGGGATTGATGTGTGGGGTGTTTGGGGGACTGGCTGTTCCCGGGGGGGTTCACATGCTTTCGAGCAACACTGTACTTATTTTATGCCTATTCTTATGTCTGCACTTTATGCATTGCTTTTATTTTGTCAACTGTATGCTAATTGTATGCGTATGTTCATTTTATGCTATTTGCTGTGAAGCACTTTGAGCTGCAATGTATGAAAGGTGCTATATAAATAGAGTTAATATTATTATCCACCACCAATAACACACAGATGAAGGGAGTGATATACACTATTACTGGAGGAGGGATATTTGGGCTTGGCGGAGATGAGAGGGGTTTGTTTGGATGTATGAGTTATATGCGTTTGATGAACAGCATTTCATCGTGGCCTCAGGTATGCTGTTGTGCTGTGGTTGCTGAGTGGGATGATAACTGGTGAGCTGGGAGGCATATGCAGGTTTTGTTTTAAGGTGGGAAGGGGTAGTGAATTCGAAACAATGGACAATAGAAGGCTAGAATGAACATAATGGTAAATGGTAAATGGCTGCATTCATAGGCGCCTAGCCTTAAGAGCACGCGGAGCAGCTGCTCTCCCACTATTGAACTTGGGGGAGCAAGGGTATGATCTTGCTCCACCACTTTTTGATCATATGAAAAATATGATATACCCCCCCCCCCAATATATAAATCTAACCATAACTACGTAATTTCAATCAAATTAATAATACGCAATGACACTTAATAGCACGTTTTTAAGTTTCCAAAGATTGTGTGACCCCCCACTTTAATGGTTTGATCCAGTGCCCACGGGCCACGGTTCGTCGGCATGACGTATACGACATGTTGGGGGAGGCGGCTTTTTCGAAAGCCCTTGAAAAATTCAGGCTGGATATTGGATAACATTGTGAGGATTATTCTTCTGCGTTTACATCAAAATGGAGCAAATCATCACGTAAGTCGAACACTGTGACTGTATACTAAATGCGCAAACAGATTGAAACTGAATATTTCTCGTATGGTGAGCCTCGGCGCTGCACAGAGTGAATCCAGAGATACGGGATGGTGCGCACTGCGCAGGCGCTGTGATCACCCAACGGCGGAAATAATGCCGCTTTGAGCAGTTTATAAAGAAATATTAAAAATATTTATTAGCAACGCCGAGCTTTCAAACCATCCCGTATCTCTGTGCGAACCCCTCGTGCAACTGTGAGCACCTTTGTAATGTCTCTGTGATACTTGTATAACGAACGGTTCGGCCAGAACCAGTCCTTCATGGTAAATCTAGGTTGGTTTCCCATTGAGGAGCAAGTGACTGTGGATTCACTCGGTGCTGAGCACAGTCACGAAAGGGGCTAGTATGGACCCTGATGTAAACAAGACAAACGTCTTTCTCTGGTCTGCATCCCCTTAACAATTGTGTGTATTGAGCCGTACTGTATTGTACCCATTCTGCAATCTGTTAAATAAAGTTTTCATTCATTCATTCATTCAGCCGCCGCGCTCACTGGGGCTATTGATAGCGTCAATTAGTTGTTGTTGTTGTTGTTGGTACTGCCGCTGCGGATGAGAACGGGGCCGGAGGGGCTTTGGGAGGATGGGAAAGTTATTATTATTATTATTATAATAGTAATTGGCTATCATACGTGCCTAGCTAGCGTTAGCTAAAAGAGCCCTCGCAGTGAAGTTATTATTATTATAGCTATCATACTGCAATATAAACTGAGTTTTATAGTGAAAAGAGCAGCTTTATTTTGGTCAAGATTGAAGGCTCTATATTGCAGGAAATTGCACATACAGGTGTTCATTAAATGTAAAAAAATCTGCCGTGGAGGGGGTCGTGCCGGACCCCCTCCAAACCACCCCCTGCAAAAAAAAAAAAAAAAAAGAATAAAAAAAGATCTTGCACCCCCACTTTCAACTATAACTAGGCGGCCATGGCTGCATTTATATAGCTATTTTATTCAAAGCGCTTTACAATTTGTTTCTCACATTTTACCCATTCACTCACACATTTACACACCGATGGCAGAGCCACCTGCACATCGGGAGCAATTAGGGGTTAAGTGGCTTGCTCAAGGACACTTTGACATGCTGCACTGAGAGGAGCGGGAATCGAACTGGGGACCTCCAGATTACCAGACGACTGCTCTACCTCCTGTCCCACTGTCGCTCCCCAACATGGGTTCTAGCGTGAGATTGGTGTGGGGGGAGAAAGGGGAGGTGCACAGAAACGACATACAAGCCGTGAGGATGTCGATGGTGATGGGGAGGCGGGCGGGCGGGCGGGCTGAGGACCTCTGGTTCCTCTGGATGCCCCACAAGATGAGGGACGTCTGGGAGCGAGAGAGGGCAGGGCAAGGAGAACCGTGAATTAATTTATACATAAAATGAATACCGCTGAGATATGACCGGAGGGTGGTGCGGCGAACGTGAAGGTAATTGTGAGAAAAGTAGATGAAAGAGGTGATGGCGGGAAGGTCGAATGATGGAAAGGGAAGATGGAGGGAGGAATGGAAGCAGCTAAATGTGCTCCGGGCAGTCCAGTAGGAACCGAGGGTGCTAAGGGTTACCGCTGAGGACGTGGATACGGGACTGGTGGGTCGATGGTAGGAGGGAGGGGTTTGATGTGAAGGTGAGGAGAGAATAGGTAGGAACTGGAGTGGGGTTCCGGTCCACTTGATGAGCCAATGAGAAGAATCTCTGAAATTGGAAACGGGAAAGAGAGTCAGAGATTGAATTGAATTGAATGAAGTTAGAATGACTGGGGACGTGGGCTGCATGGAGGATGAACTGGTGAGTGAGGGATGAGTGGGGATCAGGATCGATTAGAGTTGATGATGTCGACTACTGCTGTATTGTCAGAGTGGATGATAATTGATTCTTGGGACCATGAGCTCCCCCAATCTTGTGAGGACAGGGTGAGAGTGAGGACAGGGTTAGAGTGAGGACAGGGTTAGAGTGAGGACAGAGTGAGAGTGAGGACAGAGTGAGGACAGAGTGAGAGTGAGGACAGAGTGAGGACAGAGTGAGAGTGAGGACAGGGTGAGAGTGAGAACAGGGTGAGAGTGAGGACATGGTGAGAGTGAGGACAGGGTGAGAGTGAGGACAGAGTGAGAGTGAGGACAGAGTGAGAGTGAGGACAGAGTGAGAGTGATGACAGAGTGAGAGTGAGGACAGGGTGAGAGTGAGGACAGGGTGAGAGTGAGGACAGAGTGAGAGTGAGGACAGGGTGAGAGTGAGGACAGGGTGAGAGGAGAGTGATGACAGAGTGAGAGTGAGGACAGAGTGAGAGTGAGGGCAGAGTGAGAGTGAAGACAGAGTGAGAGTGAGGACAGGGTGAGGACAGGGTGAGAGTGAGGACAGGGTTAGAGTGAGGACAGAGTGAGGACAGAGTGAGAGTGAGGACAGAGTGAGAGTGAGGACAGAGTGAGAGTGAGGACAGAGTGAGAGTGAAGACAGGGTGAGAGTGAGGACAGAGTGAGAGTGAGGACAGGGTTAGAGTGAGGACAGAGTGAGGACAGGGTGAGAGTGAGGACAGCGTGAGGACAGGGTGAGAGTGAGGACAGGGTGAGAGGAGAGTGAGGACAGAGTGAGAGTGAGGACAGAGTGAGAGTGAGGGCAGAGTGAGAGTGAGGACAGGGTGAGAGTGAGGACAGGGTGAGAGTGAGGACAGAGTGAGAGTGAGGACAGAGTGAGAGTGAGGACAGGGTGAGAGTGAGGACAGGGTGAGAGTGAGGACAGGGTGAGAGTGAGGACAGGGTTAGAGTGAGGACAGAGTGAGGACAGAGTGAGAGTGAGGACAGAGTGAGGACAGAGTGAGGACAGGGTGAGAGTGAGGACAGAGTGAGAGTGAGGACAGAGTGAGAGTGAGGACAAAGTGAGGACAGAGTGAGAGTGAGGACAGAGTGAGGACAGAGTGAGAGTGAGGACAGAGTGAGAGTGAGGACAGAGTGAGGACAGGGTGAGAGTGAGGACAGAGTGAGAGTGAGGACAGAGTGAGGACAGGGTGAGAGTGAGGACAGGGTGAGAGTGAGGACAGAGTGAGAGTGAGGACAGAGTGAGAGTGAGGACAGGGTGAGAGTGAGGACAGAGTGAGAGTGAGGACAGAGTGAGAGTGAGGACAGAGTGAGAGTGAGGACAGAGTGAGAGTGAGGACAGGGTGAGGACAGAGTGAGAGTGAGGACAGAGTGAGAGTGAGGACAGAGTGAGAGTGAGGACAGAGTGAGGACAGAGTGAGGACAGGGTGAGAGTGAGGACAGAGTGAGAGTGAGGACAGAGTGAGAGTGAGGACAGAGTGAGAGTGAGGACAGAGTGAGAGTGAGGACAGAGTGAGAGTGAGGACAGGGTGAGAGTGAGGACAGAGTGAGAGTGAGGACAGAGTGAGAGTGAGGACAGGGTGAGGACAGAGTGAGAGTGAGGACAGAGTGAGAGTGAGGACAGAGTGAGAGTGAGGACAGAGTGAGAGTGAGGACAGAGTGAGAGTGAGGACAGAGTGAGAGTGAGGACAGAGTGAGAGTGAGGACAGGGTGAGAGTGAGGACAGTGAGAGTGAGGACAGAGTGAGAGTGAGGACAGAGTGAGAGTGAGGACAGGGTGAGAGTGAGGACAGAGTGAGGACAGGGTGAGGACAGAGTGAGAGTGAGGACAGAGTTAGAGTGAGGACAGGGTGAGAGTGAGGACAGAGTGAGAGTGAGGACAGGGTGAGAGTGAGGACAGAGTGAGAGTGATGACAGGGTGAGAGTGAGGACAGAGTGAGAGTGAGGACAGAGTGAGAGTGAGGACAGAGTGAGAGTGAGGACAGAGTGAGAGTGAGGACAGAGTGAGAGTGAGGACAGAGTGAGAGTGAGGACAGGGTGAGAGTGAGGACAGAGTGAGGACAGAGTGAGAGTGAGGACAGAGTGAGAGTGAGGACAGAGTGAGAGTGAGGACAGAGTGAGAGTGAGGACAGGGTGAGAGTGAGGACAGGGTGAGAGTGAGGACAGAGTGAGAGTGAGGACAGAGTGAGAGTGAGGACAGGGTGAGAGTGATGACAGGGTGAGAGTGAGGACAGAGTGAGAGTGAGGACAGGGTGAGAGTGAGGACAGAGTGAGAGTGAGGACAGGGTGAGAGTGAGGACAGAGTGAGAGTGAGGACAGGGTTATGCTGCACCTAAATACAAGAACACAAGAGAGGAGGGGGAAGATAAATGACACACACACATGCAGAGAGACACACACACATACACACCCTTGATTTTGGCTATACATATCGCACCGTATATAAATGACTATGCACCATGCGCAGTCATGAAGATGTTGAAATACCGTCTTAAGATCACAATGAAGAAAACCGTTTATGTGAACGATTCGGCATACATTTTCCAGAAGCGGTTCTAGTGTGATATTCAATAGGAAACAGCATCTGCAGCAAGTTTCTCTGGGTGCCTGCTTGGTGACATCACCCTGTGGAGCTTCTCTGGGTGCCTGCTGGTGACATCACCCTGTGGAGCTTCTCTGGGTGCCTGCTGGTGACATCACCCTGTGGAGCTTCTCTGGGTGCCTGCTGGTGACATCACCCTGTGGATCTTCTCTGGGTGCCTGCTGGGTGACATCACCCTGTGGAGCTTCTCTGGGTGCCTGCTGGGTGACACCACCCTGTGGAGCTTCTCTGGGTGCCTGCTGGTGACATCACCCTGTGGAGCTTCTCTGGGTGCCTGCTGGTGACATCACCCTGTGGAGCTTCTCTGGGTGCCTGCTGGGTGACATCACCCTGTGGAGCTTCTCTGGGTGCCTGCTGGCTGACATCACCCTGTGGAGCTTCTCTGGGTGCCTGCTGGTGACATCACCCTGTGGAGCTTCTCTGGGTGCCTGCTGGTGACATCACCCTGTGGAGCTTCTCTGGGTGCCTGCTGGTGACATCACCCTGTGGAGCTTCTCTGGGTGCCTGCTGGCTGACATCCCCCTGTGGAGCTTCTCTGGGTGCCTGCTGGTGACATCACCCTGTGGAGCTTCTCTGGGTGCCTGCTGGTGACATCACCCTGTGGAGCTTCTCTGGGTGCCTGCTGGTGACATCACCCTGTGGAGCTTCTCTGGGTGCCTGCTGGGTGACATCCCCCTGTGGAGCTTCTCTGGGTGCCGATGCAGCTGAGCTCTCGAGACACAGAAGAGCACAGCATCAGGACAGAAGATACAGTAGGAAGGAAGTAAGGAAGATACAGTAGGAAGGAAGGAAGGAAGATACAGTAGGAAGGAAGGAAGGAAGATACAGTAGGAAGGAAGAAAGGAAGATACAGTAGGAAGGAAGGAAGGAAGATACAGTAGGAAGGAAGGAAGATACAGTAGGAAGGAAGGAAGATAGAGTAGGAAGGAAGGAAGGAAAATACAGTAGGAAGGAAGGAAGATACAGTAGGAAGGAAGGAAGGAAGATAGAGTAGGAAGGAAGGAAGGAATATACAGTAGGAAGGAAGGAAGGAAGGAAGGAAGGAAGGAAGGAAGGAAGGAAGGAAGGAAGGAAGGAAGGAAGGAAGGAAGGAAGGAAGGAAGGAAGGAAGGAAGGAAGGAAGGAAGGAAGGAAGGAAGGAAGGAAGGAAGGAAGGAAGGAAGGAAGGAAGGAAGGAAGGAAGGAAGGAAGGAAGGAAGGAAGGAAGGAAGGAAGGAAGGAAGGAAGGAAGGAAGGAAGGAAGGAATATACATTAGGAAGGAAGGACAGAAGATACAGTAGGAAGGAAGGAAGGAAGGCAGATACAGTAGGAAGGAAGGAAGGGATGAAGGAAGATACAGTAGGAAGGAAGGGATGAAGGAAGATACAGTAGGAAGGAAGGAAGGGATTAAGGAAGATACAGTAGGAAGGAAGGAAGGAAGGAAGGACAGAAGATATAGTAGGACTGTGATTTGGTTGCACGCCTTCTGTTACTCCCCAGATGGAGGGAGCGGCTCATGCTTAAATGAACGGAAAGGTCGTCTGAATCT
>NC_140182.1:32471057-32476057 GCF_963971535.1 Notolepis coatsorum | reverse complement strand
AACTGACTCACTGGCGTAACTGACTCACTGGCGTAACTGACTCTCTGGCGTAACTGACTCACTGGCGTAACTGACTCACTGGCGTAGCTGACTCACTGGCGTAGACTGACTCACTGGCGTAGCTGACTCACTGGCGTAACTGACTCACTGGCGTAGCTGACTCACTGGCGTAACTGACTCACTGGCGTAGCTGACTCACTGGCGTAGCTGACTCACTGGCGTAGCTGACTCACTGGCGTAGCTGACTCACTGGCGTAGCTGACTCTCTGGCGTAGCTGACTCACTGGCGTAGCTGACTCACTGGCGTAGCTGACTCACTGGCGTAGCTGACTCTCTGGCGTAACTGACTCACTGGCGTAAATGACTCACTGGCGTCACTGACTCACTGGCGTAGCTGACTCATTGGCGTAACTGACTCACTGGCGTAACTGACTCACTGGCGTAACTGACTCACTGGCGTAGCTGACTCTCTGGTGTAACTGACTCACTGGCGTAACTGACTCACTGGCATCACTGACTCACTGGCGCCACTGACTCACTGGCGTCACTGACTCACTGGCGTAGCTGACTCACTGGCGTAGCTGACTCTCTGGTGTAACTGACTCACTGGCATCACTGACTCACTGGCGCCACTGACTCACTGGCGTCACTGACTCACTGGCGTCACTGACTCACTGGCGTCACTGACTCAACTATGAACCGCTTGAACCATATGCTGCTTGACTCCTACAGCTGTACCCAGAACATTTGGACATTATTGATCCATTGATACATGACTGGAGACAGCTATGGACAAGTGATCGTGTCGTGATCGAGGACCTGGGGATTGCCTGACAACCAGTGTTGTAGTACTCGAGTCCGAGTCCTGGACTGATTTTCAACACGAGGAACGTTAAGTGCCTTTTGCTAACTCGCTGTGTGTGGTTGGATGTCAAACTGGAAACAGCAAGTCAGTGATAGAAGTTTCCTCTCCATTAGGTGTTAGAGAATCAAGTTCAAGTTCAAGTTAGCTTTATTTGTCACGTATAAAGTACATTACAGTGAAATGCCCCTGAGAATGTGCTTCATACAGTAAAAAAAAAGTAAGTAAAGGAGGAATAAGTCCCAACACTGTACAAAATGCAAAAAAAATCGGAAAAAAAGGCAAGATGCAAAATGCAAATGAGGTATGGATGTAGTGCAAATCTCTTTAATAAATAGATACACATGATGTAGTGTTTAAAGTGTCTAAAGTGAGTGTTACAGTGAGTGTGTGCATGTACAGTAGATGTGTGTGCAATGAGTGTAGATGCATGGGTTGATGATGTTGCATAGAATCATTGGGCATCCTGATGGCCTGGGGATAGAAGCTCGTTCTGAGTCTCTCTGTACTGGCCATGAGACTCCGGTAGCACTTGCCAATCACAGAAACCTTCACAAATGCACCAAAATGCACCCACTCCTTTGGCTGTCTCCCCACATTAGTCCCTTTTCCCTGTCCCATAATTGTTTTTTAGTATAGGTAAGTTATCCTGTCAGGTATTATATTTTAAATTATATTAATGTTTGAAACCCTTCTACTGGCTGCTAGGCCATGTGCGGTTCCTTACCACCAGGCTGCGCTGTGTTGCGTTCAGGCCACCAGGAAGCAGTCCAGAATTAGGAGTTTTCCTACCCCCATATCCCGTTGTGTTTTCACACCTTGTAATCAATTTCCGAATAAAGATTTACCTCTGTTACACCTTCATCTGTTGTCTTGCTGTAAATGTATGGTAAATGGACTGCATTTATAGGGCGCTTTTATCCAAAGCACTTTTTTTTTTATCCACTTTTTTCTCCTCTTTTTCTATTTTTCTCCCATCCCAATTCCACTGTGCCAATTCTTCCCTCCCCTGTCTTGAACGTTGCTCGCATATGCCCCCCACTGGCCAGTTGTAGGGAGGATAGAAGCCTTGCATCACGTGTCCCCTCCGATACACGAGGAGGCAGCCTGTCACATCTTTTCACCTGCCAGCGCAGACTCTCATTGGCGAGGTGTAACGTGTGGGAGGCTCACACTACCCCCGCCATTTCCTGTCTCTGCTGTGCAGGCGTCCCCAACCGACCTGTAGGAGTTGCTGTCCACAATGTCCAGATTACCACCCATCGACTTCCACCTGCTAACTCTTCCAATTGAGTTAGTATGACGGCTAGCCCAAGCCGGAGTCGAACCCGGTGTCTCTTGCGTTGGTGACGAGCGCAATGTCCGCTGCGCACCCAGCCGCCCTCTATCTAAAGCACTTCATAACGTAGGCCTCACGTTCACACATTCATTCACACACCAGCAGCGGAGGCAGCCATGCAAGGTGCCGACCTGCTCATCGGGAGCAGTTAGGGGTTAAGTGTCTTGCTCAAGGACACTTCAACACAAGGTCAAGGTCACCTTTATTTATATTGCATATTTAAAACCAACCGAAGTTGCACCAAAGTGCTTCACACTACAAAGAGACAGACAAATTCAAAATACAATTAAAATGCACAAGTCAATACAATACAATAAATACCCTAAATAGTCACAACAGGACCAGGGATGTACGACATAACAAACAAGTCAGTTTTCGGCCGCAACTTAAAAGTCTCTAGGGTCGAATTTGTGGCCTTGGGTTTTAGCCTAGACCTTGGGACATCTAAAAGTACCTCATTCAATGACCTCAGTGCCCTAACTGCGGTACGAACATGGAGAAGTTCAGCTAGGTACTGAGGGGCCAGACGATTCAATGTCTTTTTCAACATTTCTCAATCACTCCGGCCCCGTTCCCCGTACCTGGATAACTGAGTTAGCCGGATAACTTTCGGTCAAGTCTGACTTAAGCCGGACCTTCCCATTCCCCGAAGCTGGATTGTCTAAATCACCATGACAACAGATCAAAAAGTTTGAGCCTGGTCGAGAGCAGGCTTAAGTTCAGTTAGCCGGATGAACCATGGCCACGCCCCCGCAAAGAAGTGACAGCTCGTTTCCTGAAATGATTCTCACAGTCTAGGATCTGCATTATACCATTCTGAATTACGTTTCTGTGCTTCGTTTTCCTAGAGGGGGCTTTTGAAATGTATAATAATAGAACTAAATGCTGATAATAAATCATATTGAGCCTATAGATTTACTTTGTCCTAAATAATAATGCACGTCATATACGGCGCTCGGAGTCGCGATACACGCTGCATGTGGTTATTTTAATAACGGCTCATTGCAAATGTGAATCCCGCTGGGATATTTTTAATGAATGAAACTATCGGCCGTTTGGCTCTGATTAGTTTCATATATTAATCTCCGCTGTAGATTTGCTTAACGGAGCGCCGGATTGTGTTTCATTCAAGCATAAAATTGAAGTGTCTATGCAGGGATTGTGGTTTTTGTGTGATATTGTAACTGGGATTAAAATGTCTGATGAGATGCGCTGTTTGACGGATTTGAGAAATTGAATGAGCCGTTGACGTCACATTAATGCATTTGAGAATAAAAAGATAAAACTTCATTTTTGGTAAGAAAATATTCTAAACACGGGTCTCTCGTCCATTAATGCATAAACAATGAGTATATCACGTCTGGCACAGTGGCGCAGTGGCTAGTGCTGAATCCTGGCAACCGGGCGACCGGTGTTCGAAACCCTGTGTTTCCAATATAATTTTTTTGGAATATAATATTAATGATTATACGCAAAAGTAGCCTAGTTTTAAGTTAAAATATTATAAATCTACATGCATTGAGGATGTCATTCTTATATAGCTCTCAACGTGCACCAAATTGAATTATTCCTACATTGCAAAAAGAAGGAAAAGACTAGGAGAAGTGGGATTCGAACCCGGGCCGCCTGTGTGAAAGTCAAAAGCAGAAACCATTACACCACAGTGTAGATAAGTAAAAGATCCACCATACATCAATCAATGGGTAAGAGAGCCGTATCCTTATTCTGCATAACAGTTTAACTAATTATTTTCGCAACAAGATCTCATTTGATTATCCATTCCATAACCTACTGCCAGCAGGCAAGTTTAAAGAAATATATCTGATTGATTGGGGTAATGAGGGACTTAAAATTAGCCTATAGATACGCATTTAACTTGTCGGCGAGGCGATTGAGCCGTACTGCAACCTGTTAATAAAGTTTTAAATCAATTAATCAATCAATGCCGTTAGAAAATCAGGATCTCTGCTATCGATACGTGATGGCTTTTCAACTGAAGCGGCCGCGCGCACTTATCCTGGGTCTCAAGTCTGGTTTGAGTTAACGAGACTGAATCCACCTTCGAGGAACAGGAAAATCCCGGCTTCAAACATCGGGTTAACTGAATCTGGATAAGGGACTCTTGATCGACTTAGTTGAACCAGGTACGGGGAATAGGGCCCAGAAGCGAACAGGAAGCCAGTGCAGGGAAACCAGCAGCGGTGTGATGTGGTTGCGCTGCTTTGTGCCGGTCAAGAGGAGCAGCAGCGTTCTGCACTAAGCTGCAGGCGTCGCAGGGAGAGATGGTCTAGACCCACATACAGACCATTACAATAGTCTAGGGCTGACCCCTATCAGTCGATTAGTCGACTAATCGGTCGAAAGGAGCCGTAGTCGACTAGCCAAGCTCTTAGTCAAAAAAATTATAATAATTATAATTTTTTTATTTTTATTTTTCATTCTTTCCAAAAGAAAAGAGGCCTAGAAGCATAGCTAATGCTAATGGCACGCATACCAGAGGCTAACTGCCTACGAAAACAGGCACAGAGGCACTGAAAGAGGATTTCACCCATCTAATGAACACACTAGACTAGACAAATATCAAGATGTATCCATCAGTGGGCCAATTGCATGCGTTTGCAGAGGACAAGAAGCCTTCAGTCGACTCCTTCAGACATTAAGCACCCCCACAGCCCAAATGGAATGATAAAAAATTATAATAATAATATATACTATTTTTTTTTATATATATATTTTTAGTCACCAATAGTCGACTAACGGCAAATCTTGGCCAATCATAGTCGACCATCCAAATCCTTA
>NC_140182.1:32438363-32470857 GCF_963971535.1 Notolepis coatsorum | reverse complement strand
CACACACACACGCGCGCGCGCACACACGGGATCGCAGCAGCCACACACACATTTCCACTGTCCAATAGACAAGCGCCCTTTTCGACCGCGTGACATTGTTCAGAAGGTCTCGGTCCGCCTGATTGATTGATTGAAAAGTTTATTAACAGATTGCAGAATGGGTACATTCTGCAACAGTACAGTACAGCTCAATACATACAATTGTTAAGGGGATGCAGACCAGAGAAAGACTTTCGTCTTGTTTACATCAGGGTCCCCCATTCGCCTCTGTGTGAAAGCAGGCGAACCAAATGAAGAATGCAACAATGTTGCAACTTCACCCCCAGAACCGCACCGAGTCCACCAAAACTATATGTGAAAGCGACCTAAACGTAAATACTGTCTACCGCTAAAAACAGCACATCCAATTGCATTGAAAGCATCTGGAATCACAACACTACGACGCTTCGACTAGGTACAGGAGGACTCGGAGGCCAGCCAAACAGCAAAAGAGAGAGATTGTTTCTTTCCCTATTGATTAATGTATATTTGATGGTGGCAGAGCAAAAGCTCTTATTTGCCAGATTTACAGTTAATTTACATGTTAAAGAGAGACTGATTGTATGTTTATAGAGAGACATTTATAAAAACAATTTAATAGTTACAGTTGATATAATTGAATAGTTCAGCCTGCATTTGTTAGATGTGAATGGATACACTGGTTTTGTAAAACCACTGGCTGGCTGCTCTAATGCTGTGAGCATCATAGACTGTTGCTTTACCATACTTGATGGTACAGAAGCTGAAGCACTAGTTTAACAATTTACGTTATGTGCAGAGAAACAAGTTAAAAACAATGTATGCACTTTCAATAAAGCGTTTTTTTAAAACTGTTGGGGGAACGACGACGACTTCGTAACCTAGTTACTTTTAAAGTAACTAAGTTACTCTGATAATCAAGTAATCAGTAAAGTAACTTGGATTACTTTTTAAAGGAGTAATCAGTAATCAGTAATCGGATTACTTTTACAAGTAATCTGTGGCATCACTGTACCGCTAAAACATTGAGTGTCGTTGCATGCCAAATAAAGACCTCTGCAACAGGTCCTGCATTATTATTATTATATTATTGATATTCTCCTCGATTACCATCTGGACTGTCTGAGTACCCGGCCTCGTCTACGACCCTTCGGGTGTCTGACTACTCTGTTCCTTTTTACATTAAACACCCATGGAACCCCTTCAGTTGTCTTCTTGCTCGTCTCTCTGCACTAGAGTCTACCATTCTGTCAGAGTGCACGATTGGAGTGCCTTTTGGCCCATGGGAACTCCCATCCCCGTGTACAGCCGTCACCTAATAGCATATTAGTACTTGTCACTTTGCTCTGTGTGGGTGTCGTGTTTTTATTATGATTCAAACTAATTTGAACAAGACAAATGTCCCCATGAGGGAGAATTGGGTATTTCACTGGTTCGACTACTGTTAATGAGCTGAAGGCTGCTTAAAAGGCCATTACCATCCCTGTGAAAAAAAGCAATGTGGAGGAGACATTGGTGGACACAGGAATAGTTGTACCTTAACCTGCACCTTAACACACACACATAACACACACACACACACACACACACACACACACACACACACACACACACACACACACACACACACACACACACACACACACTCACACTCACACTCACACTCACACTCACACTCACACACACACACACACACACACACACACACACACACACACACACACACACACACACACACACACACACACACACACACACACACACACACACACACACACACACACACACACACACACTAAACCCCCTCCTTCAACCCACACACTGTTGATAAAGGTAGATGTTTCCGCTCTCCTGTGCTTCATCAGATATGAAAGGATATTGTTTAGACTGAGAGGGGACATGGGGGGGGGGGGGGGGGAGGAACTGGTAATTTAACCCTTTCACTACCACAGTACAGAATGTTAACCTTTCACTACCACACTACAGGCGGTTAACCTTTCACTACCACACTACAGGCGGTTAACCGTCTGCAGTGTGGTAGTGAAAGGGTTAACCTGCTGTATTGTCGCAGTGAAAGGGTTAACCCTTTGGTAGTGTGGCAGTGAAAGGGTGTCCGACTGGAGAGGGGTTTGGCTGCTGAGGATGTGTTCAGCATACAGCTACGCATTTGCACCCCAGTGGCTTCCGTAGTGACCATAGTGAGACTCTAGAGACCAAGCCTATTGTTGGTACTGTACATCCCACCATGTGCTCCTCCCAATACATAAAAAAGATACAAGCAAAACTGTACATTGGAATATTGACAAAACCATACTTGGTAATTTACTGTACATTGGAGGGGGTTGGGTTAGGACATTTACAGGGGTCAGTTTCGAATTGCAGTCTCCCGTAGGTGTTCTTTGAGAGTGGTTTTGAAAGTGGGTAGTGATTCACATTCCTTTACAGCTTTGGGTAGGGCGTTCCACATTGATGTGGTATAATTGCGAAACGTGTTTAGTCCCTTGTTTGAGCCGAATCTGGGTTTAACATGATTTGTGGAGCTCCCTCTGGTGTTGTGATTGTGGTATTCACTGACATTTGGGAAGTATTTTAACATGTACATGGGTACCTTGGCCGTGTAGTGTATCTTGTAGACCAGGCCCATTGTAAGTTGCTGTACTCTGTCGTCTACTCTAAGCCATCCTAGGTTGTCAAAGTGGGCAGGGGTGAGGTGGGTTCTAGGAGTAAGGTCAAGCAGTAGTCTGACCAGTTTGTTTTGAGATATTTGTAATTTTGTTTTTAGCGCCTTTGGGGTGCTTTGGTACCATGAGGTGCAAGCATAGTCGTAGTACCCTTGAATGAGTGCTCCTGCCAGAGTCTTCAGGGTATTCTTGTTTACCAGAGAGGAGATCCGGTACAAGAATCGAGTTCGTTGGTTGACTTTTTTTATTACATTGGATGCCATTTTGTCACAGAAAAGATTAGCCTCTAGGATGGAACCCAGGTAGGTAATTTAATCTTTCCTTGTGACAATATTGTCACCCACTGTAACTGAGAAGCCGTCAGTCTTGCTGAGTTTGTTATTTGAACCGAAGAGAATGGACTCTGTTTTACCCATGTGTAATGATAGTTTGTTATCAGCGAGCCATATGCAGATTTTGCCTAGTTCCGAGCTGAGGGTTTTTTCAACCTGTAACTTGTTCTTGTCAGAGACCAGCAGGGCTGAGTCGTCCGCAAACAGGAATAAGTTGCAGTCACAAGCTGACGACATGTCATTTGCATAAATTAGGAACAGTAGCGGTCCTAGTATGCTTCCTTGTGGACCACCACAGCTCACTGGGAGGGGGGGGGGGGGATAGGGTACCGTTTACCTCCACCATCTGTTCTCTCCCCTCCAGGTAGGATTGCATCCAGCTCACTGATAGACTATCAAAACCAATTGCTTTTAGCTTGTCAATCAGAATGGTGTGATTGACAGCGTCAAAGGCCTTTTGTAGGTCCAGCATGACCATGCTGCAGTATTTGCCCGCGTCCACCTCTTGTTTGATGTGGTCGTTTAAATAGAGAAGGCATGTGTCAGTGGAGTGGGATGTTCTGAAGCCAGATTGGAATTCGTACATTCGATTTTTTTCCGCAAGGTACTTTTCGACCTGTTTGTATAAAAATGTTTCCATGACTTTCGAGATGGTGGTAAGGATAGAAACAGGGTGGTAGTTGCCTGGGTCTAATTTGCTGCTCTTTTTGTGCAGGGGTGTTACTCTCGTAATTTTGAAGTCCTTTGGGACGTGTCCCTGTTTTATGGAGAGGTTTATTATGTGTGTGATGACTGGGGTGATGGCGGCTGCTGAGTCTCTGAGGAATTTGGAGGGGATGTTGTCATGGCCGGTGGCCTTGTTCGGTTGGAGGGCGCTCAGTTTTTTGAGTACCTCATCTGTTGTTACCATTTCCAGTTTGAAGTCATCTTTGTGGACCCCTAAGTTCTTGTAGTATGCTACTATGTGTTCTACCCCATAATGCCCTGAGTGGGAGGGTAGTTTCTTTACCAGTGTTGTGGCTATGTTTGTGAAGAAAGTGTTTAAGTAATTAGCTACATCCAGCTTGTCTGTGATGAGCGTGTTGTCTGCCTTTATGTTTGTTTGAGAATCTGGTTTTAAGTTTTTTACTGCAGCCTAGTTGATTATTGAGTAATTTCCAAAGTTCACGTGGTTTGTTTTTGTTTTCCTCTGTTTTGTCATTGATGATTTTTTTTTTGCAGTTTTGATCATGGAGTTTACGTCATTTCTTAGTCTGTTTCTTTCCAGTTTGAGTTCAGTCACGTGGGCTTGGAGTTCACTGCTCGTGCTTTTGGTAAGCTTTGACTGACTTTTATGAAACGAATTTTTTGTCTCTGGTTTTCATAGCGGCCAGTATTTCAGTGTGCATCCACGGTTCAGTGCGATGTTTTACCCTGGTGGTTCTTAGGGGGGCCATGTTGTTTAGTATTGTTGAAAATTTGGTTTTGAAACCAAGCCATGTTTCTTCAACCAGTGTACTATTGAGCTCATCTGACCAGTCCAGGCTCTCCAGTTCAAGGTTAAAGGCCTCACTAGAGTAGGTTTTGAGGTCTCTAGATGTGACTGTTTTGTGACAGCCAGCCTTTTGTTTTAGCTTTTTGTGGGTACAGAATATCATATAATGATCACTTAACCCGCATGCTATAACCCCTTTATTGGAGATCTTGGACTTGTCAAAGGTCAGGATGAGGTCAATGGTAGTCTGAGTTGATTCACATACACGTGTGGGTTGGGTGATTAGCTGGCTGAGGCCGTGCAGATCACAAAACCTACTGAAGGCCTTGAAGATGGGAGCTGCTTTACGTAGCATATCCGTGTTCCAGTCCCCAATAAGAATCTTTTCTACCCCCTCCACCCCAGCTAAACACCCATCAAGTGTGTCATAGAAGCCACTGTGTTCATTCTGAGGACAACAGCAGAGAGGGTAGGATCTTTTAACTGAATAATACTGTGTACATCATTTTGAAGTGTGTGACTAAATTGTGTTGTGGAAATTGTTTGTAATTAGTTTCACCCAGCTGACAGAAACTGGAGGTGTGGCCTTTTGCTGCAGGTGTCACTCATCAGTAATTAGTGATAGTGATTTAAAGACTTGCTGGCTTAGCGTCAGCGAAAATCTAAATCTGCAGCTCCTGGCTCTAACTGAGACCTGGATAACCCCCAATAACTCGTCAACACCTGCAGCATTATCTACAAACTATAACTTCACTCACACACCTCGACCCTCCAGACGGGGTGGAGGCACTGGCCTCATGACATCTCCTTCATGGGCTACAAACCTAACGCAACTCCCAGAACTGTCACTCTCCTCCCTCGAATATCATGCAGTATCTGTCTCTAATCCTTTCAATCTCACCATTGTTACACTCTATCGCCCTCCAGGTCCCCTCGATCACTTCACAGATGAGCTGGACATGCTTCTAAGCTCCTTACCGGAAGATGGTACCCCGCTCCTTCTATTGGGCGACTTCAACCTGCCTGACTCATCTCAGTCAGTCCCAGTGGTCTCCCTCCTACAACAATTTGACCTGACTCCCACTGCCATGCCTCCCACCCACAAAGCAGGCAACTCCTTGGATCTCATATTTTCCCGTAACTCCAGCATCATTAACACCACGGTAACTCCCCTACATGTATCTGACCATTCCTTCATATCCTTCTCACTAACTCTCATGCTTAACCGAAAAGTCTTCACCCCAACTCAAACCGTCTCACTCAGACGCAACCTGCCCTCCCTATCCCCCTCCACCCTCTCCTCTGACATAATATCCGCTCTACCTTTGAGTGACACCTTCTCTGCTCTCCCCACAGAGATGGCAACCTCCACCCTCCTCTCAGCCCTTGCAACCTCCTTCGACAAGCTCTGTCCCCTCGTTGAGAAACCTGCCCGCCGTTCCCCACCCAGTCCATGGCTGACGGATGCAGTGAGAGAACAAAGACAGGTCCTGAGAGCGGCTGAGAGGAAGTATAGAAAGTCACGCCTCACTGCTGACATCGACACATATCACAACCTCTTGTTAACATTCTCCAAAACCATTACTAATGCCAAAGCTTCTTTCTTTCACCATAGGATCGAGGCCTCTGCCAAGAATCTTCGCAAACTGCATGCTACCATGTCCTCCCTCCTCACTCCCCCCCCACCTCCTCCTCCCTCATCTTTTTCTGCCGAAGACTTTGCGATCTTCTTTGAGGAAAAAGTGGAGAACATCCGCAGCTCCTTCTCCCAACCCCCACCCATTCCAAACGCTGAATCGAGAACCTCATCCTTCACTCTGTCATCTTTCTCTCCCATTACAGAAGCCGAGACCCTGACACTGGTAACGTCGAACCGTCCGACTACATGCCAGCTGGACCAGCTACCCTCCCCACTCCTCCAGACCATAGCACCGGACATCCTCCCATTCCTAACTGCAACCATCAACTCCTCACTCAACTCGGGGGTGGTCCCCACCTCCCTAAAACAAGCCAGAGTCACGCCCCTCATAAAAAAACCAACCCTGAACCCCACCGTCATAGCCAACTATCGTCCTGTCTCTCTTCTCTCCTTCCTTTCTAAAACACTTGAACGTGCTGTATCCAACCAACTTACTGCTTATCTCTTACAGAATGACCTCCTAGACCCCAATCAGTCTGGCTTCCGGACTGGCCACTCCACAGAAACGGCCCTCATTGCGGTCACAGAGGCACTTCACTTAGCAAAAGCGAAAGGCCTCTCCTCTGTCCTGATTCTCCTAGATCTATCTGCAGCCTTCGACACAGTCAACCATCAGATCCTCCTCGCGGCCCTCGCAGGAATGGGAGTGGCTGGATCTGCGCTGACATGGCTGACATCATACCTCAATGACCGCTCCTACCAAGTGTCATGGAGAGGGACTCTGTCGGCCACCCGCCCCCTCCGGACGGGTGTCCCCCAGGGCTCGGTCCTAGGACCCCTTCTCTTCTCCCTCTACACTAAATCACTGGGTAACATTATCACGTCTCATGGCTTCTCATATCATTGTTATGCCGATGATACTCAACTCTTCCTCTCCTTCCCTCCCTCAGATATCCACGTCTCTGAGCGGATCTCGGCCTGTCTGTCCGACATCTCCGCCTGGATGACGACCAACCACCTCAAACTGAACCTAAGCAAAACAGAATTGCTCCACCTGCCAGCCAAATCCTCCCCCCTGACCGACCTCTCCATCACAGTCGAGAATGCAGCTGTGACCGCGTCGCCGACTGCCAAGAACCTTGGTGTTGTCCTCGACGACCAGCTGAACTTCTCTGCTCACATCGCAGCGACAACCAGAACCTGCAGATTCCTCCTGAGCAACGTCAGAAGGATACGCCCCTTCCTGACAAAAGAAGCCACCCAACTCCTCGTCCAATCAACAGTCATCTCCCGCCTCGACTACTGCAACGCACTGCTAGCTGGCCTCCCGGCCACTGCCACCAAGCCTCTTCAACTCATTCAAAACGCAGCGGCCCGCCTGATCTCAAACCTACCGAAGTCGGCCCATGTCACCCCACTTCTTAGGGACCTGCACTGGCTCCCCATTGCTGCACGTATCCGCTTCAAGGCCCTCGACCTAGCATACCGTGCGGCAAAGGGAACCGCTCCCGCCTACCTCCGGTCAATGGTCTCTAACTACACACCCTCAAGACCCCTACGCTCTGCATCTTCTGGCCGCCTCAGATCTACTCCTATCCAAGCTCCCGGAGGGTCATCAAAGAGAAGCCGCCTATTCTCAGTCCTTGCCCCACAATGGTGGAATGAACTACCCATCCCAGTTAGGACAGCCGAATCCCGTCCAATCTTTCGCCGTCGATTAAAGACTCACTTCTTCAACCATTATCTGAAATGATAAAAAAAAAATAAAAATCTAACCCCGACTAACCTTAATGTCATGCACTTGTCCTAATAAACCTACACTGTAACACGCAACACTTTGATGAACATTGTTACTCAGCTGATAGAGTTATACCCTTCTTGCTGTCTTGTCGCACAGAACTTGTAAGTCGCTTTGGATAAAAGCGTCAGCTAAATGACTAAATGTAAATGTGTTCTGGCGGTCTATAGATTGTGCCTACTAGTACTGATTTCGCCCTTTCAAATAAGATTTCAATCCAAACAGTTTCAATTTCGT
The DNA here is from genome assembly GCF_963971535.1 of Notolepis coatsorum. NCBI lineage: Eukaryota > Metazoa > Chordata > Actinopteri > Aulopiformes > Paralepididae > Notolepis > Notolepis coatsorum. Next base: position 32,462,678 of record NC_140182.1, on the reverse strand, counting down.
CATGGTTAAGGTCAGTACGGTTGATGAATTTAGTATCTTTGTGAATATACACACAGACGCCACTTCCATATTGATTTCTATCCCTCCTGACTATTGAATAGTTCTCGATTTCAATCTCTGGATCCTGTACAGATGAGTCTAGTTTTGTTTCTGTGACACACAATATGTTAGCCTTACCGTTCAAAAACAATTGTCTGGTTCAACTTGCTGACCTTCTAAGAGCCTGGTTTGCTTTTCCACGGGGCTCGAGAGCCTCGTCATTCTCACAGCAGGTGGTTCACACCTTTCCACAATGCACACATCAGATTAGGCCCTGGCTCAGAGCCCTTAAAATGCCTTTGTGGAAAATGTGCATCACATGTCACCCACACATTATTCTCTCGCTCACACACACGCACATGCACACGCACACGCACACACACACACACACACACACACACACACACACACACACACACACACACACACACACACACACACACACACACACACACACACACACACACACACACACACACACACACACACACACACACACACACACACACACACACACACACACACACACACACACACACACACACACACACAATGGAATGTTTCTAATATAGCTACTGTATGAATAATTTTCATCATCAACTATTCAGTTAGTTATTTTATAGTGCAATGTTTGGCTACTGATTATATAGAGAAAGATGGATAGGGGGAGAGAGAGAGAGAGAGAGAGAGAGAGAGAGAGAGAGAGAGAGAGAGAGAGAGAGAGAGAGAGAGAGAGAGAGGGAGAGGGACAGCCTGTCCATTCACTTGGGGCTGGTAGTAACACTATCCAATCCAATCCAAACTTGACCTTGTAAATTTAAATGAAAAAGTAAAAACTCAGATAACTTCTCTGCTGTGAACTGCTCCAGGGTGAGTTTAACTGTATGGTGAATTATAATTTTCGTTCCTTGACTTGGCAAACAGGGATGATCTCAAACGTTAGGCGTGTTGGACCCTGAGGCAGTCACTTTTCGTTGCATGTTGCATGTTATACAAATTGGAAACCCTTCTTCAACAACCCCCTGGTCATTTACAGTGCTTTTAGTACATATAAGGCTGGGTTCTCTCTGCCATGTTCACAGCAAGTCTCCTCTCTGCTCATTAGCAGTGGCTATGACTCACAAACAACACGTGACTGGAGAGAAAGCTGGTCAAGCTGCGGTATCACACAACCACTGACAGACAGTCACACACACACACACACACACACACACACACACACACACACACACACACACACACACACACACACACACACACACACACACACACACACACACACACACACACACACACACACACACACACACACACACACACACACACACACACACACACACACACACACACACACACACACACACACACACACACACACACACACACACACACATGACCAAAAACAACAACTGATAGACAGTCACACACGCACAATCAAAAACATAATCTCCCCTCTGCAACGATAATGAAGGAGCGAGTAGTTTGTGTTCTGGGGCCGTGTGTGTGCGTTTAAAGGTCAACACAGGGAAAAAGAGAGGAACAAAAGAAAGAAAAAAACAAAAAGCATGCACAAGCTTTAAGAAAATGTATAGTAAAGTATAATGTACTTTCAAATTTGGAGCCTGCTAACTTCAAGAGGATGTAATCAGAGCCGTCATTAATTGATCATGGTTTGAATGCTCCCAATCACTGGAATACACTAACGTCATATAGAATGTGTACTTTTTCTTTTGATGCTTAAGTACCTTCAACATCGAATACTTCTCTACTTTCACATATCATTTGATTAATTACTTTTACCAAAATACTATTTTATCCGGGTACTTCTACTCTTACTTAAGTAAAGGAACTGTGTACTTCTGTCCCTATGCGACTGTGATGGAAGAGCGAGTATGGACGAGTGTGTCATCGTGACAGCAGGCCAAATGTCAAATAAGTATCCTAAAGTTCAACTGAATCAAGTTTTAGTGTGGAAACTGACCGACTTTCCTATTCAGTTGGACTTTCCAGAGAACAGAGAGATGAGCTCATGAGAAATAGTTAAAAATAGAACATAGGCAAAGGTAATTATTGGTGGAATATGAAGTAATGGTTTTGCTGATTGGTTGTGAGAGAGAGTTGATACAAGGAGGTGGAGGGTAAATGAGTATAAAGGAGAGTGCAACGCCAAGGTTAATTAGAGTGTTTTGGGCCTGGACGCCGAGTGGATACCCTGAAAAGAAGACCTGAGGATGGATTCCTTGGGCTCTGGAAGGACTATGCCGGATTAAATTTGGATTTAATTTCAGGATTTACTCTCCCTGCCTTGGACTTTAGATTTCTGTGGATATTACGGGAGCCTTGGACGGAGCTACGGATTCACTGAGGAGTTAAGTAGCAGGGCAGGAACTGATTGGCTGGACTGGTATTGGCTGGAAGTATTTTGTGGACATTCCCTCCATTGTCCCCAGAAGGGGGTGAAGCCCCTCGTGAGGGTTGTAAAAAGTTAGGCATTGAGCGTGCGTGAAATTCGAATGGTTATTTAAAGGAACACGCCAACATTTTGGGAAATTAGCTTATCGTCTTCTCCAGAGAGAGAGGGTTAGCCTTCGGGAGAGGTGTTAGTTGGACAATGCCTAGGCTAAACGGCACTGTTAGACGTGAAGACAAAGCCAAGAGACCCAGCTTTGACCAACGAGTCCGGGGGGGTGGGTGGGGGGGCTAGGTACAGGGAGAACTGACAGTCTGCTGGCTGTAACGTCCCACCCATCCATGGACTGTTCTCCCCTGCTCTACCTCTCCCTGTCCATGTATGTGTGTTCCTCGTCTCTCTGTCTCTTTGTTCTTTCTTTTTCCTCTCTTTTGCTCTCTCTCTCTCTCTCTCTCTCTCTCTCTCTCTCTCTCTCTCTCTCTCTCTCTCGCTCACCTTCATGTTCCCCTGTTAGTCTAGTGTTTCTGTCTTGAATTACATTCACAGTATAGTGTTTGTAGTCTGCTTGTTTTGTCCCAGTGTCTGGTGTTGGTTGTCTTATCTTCCATAGTTGTAGTTCATTGTGTTGTTTTCTTGTAGTTATTCTCAGTCTGTTTCCCCTCCCAGGTATTTTGCATTTGTCCTTTGTGTATTTGAGTTCCTTGTTTCCTGTTATCTGTGTTGGTCCATTGTCTATGTCGCACTGTCTCTGTTGCACGGTCTATCTTCCAAGTGTCTCCTGTGTTAGATGTTCTGATTAGTATTTAGAGTTAGTTATTGTGTTTTCCCTCCCCCCTCTTCCAGTTTTTACTGAGAGGTTTTGTTTTTGTTATTAGTTGTTTTGTACCCTTGTTCTGTTTTGTTACTTACTTGTTACATGTTTATTAAAAACCCTTGGACTTGCTACCCACCTTCATCTTGTCTGCTCCTGGGTCCTATCCCGGGGGCGTGTATCGCTTCCGCAACGGAATTCGGTTTCCGGGTTCCTCTGATTGGCCGCGACCCCCACGTGACCCTCCCCCCTATCCACCGCTCTGCCGCTGCCGCGCGCGGCAGAGCGAGCGGCCGCGGACGCGCTCGCTTCCTCAATTTATACACATGGAAGTATTGACTGAATGAATGAATGAATGAATGAATGAATGAATGAATGAATGAATGAATGAATGAATGAATGAATGAATGAATGAATGAATGAATGAATGAATGAAAACTTTATTTAACAGATTGCAGAATGGGTACAATACAGTACGGCTCAATACACACAATTGTTAAGGGGATGCAGACCTGAGAAAGACATTTGTCTTGTTTACATCAGGGTCCCCCATTTTCAATTCATATAGAACGACGCGATATTTTATTTGTTTGTCATGACAAACCAATTACATAATCCAACATATGTGTAAAGGCACAACATATTCCAGTTAACACTTTCCGTGCCACTCACGAGATTTCTCGGGTTTTTTTATAGGTGGTTGCGTGCCACTCACGAGATTTCTCGGATTTTTTTTTTTTTTTTTTTTTTTGCGATCTGAAAAATTATTGCATCACCCGAGCCTACCCGAGTATAGCCGAGCTGCGCTGGTGATCACTGTGGAAAAAAGCGCCCCCTGTCGTCTCCCAGATGACATAAGTGATTTTGGAATGGACTCAATGAAAATGAATGGGGAAAAAAATCCGGTACTCCACATTTTCTAGTTCACTGATCCAGCCGGGGTTACCACAGTTCATTCTGGAGCCTCAGATCCCCGCGGATCATGGAGATCTACAGTGTCGCGTTGGATCCATACACGTATCGATTTTTTCGAATGGTGATCAGGAATTGGAATATACCAGTTGGATACCATCTGATGTCAGGTAAGGAATCTATGTTATCAGTGGTAGGATAATCGGAGTAAGTTTGATGAAGTTATAAGCTGTTTTGTGAAATGTCTTCTTTCGGTTTCACTGTAAAAGTCTGTGAGGAAATCAACGGAGCGATGTGCTTGCGTGCACGTATAATATTGATCATCTAGCGTTTATTTGAAAACGATTCATAAAAAGGCCGACGAATATCAACGTTGTGGAATATTCCACTAAAAGACGATTTTCATAGAATGCTCCAGAATGAGCTGTTTTTTATATCAAAACGGGGGCTTTTCTAACTGCTCTGAAACGGAAACGACGCGATAAAAAAACAATCTGCCTTCACAGCACTGACTGGAAAATAGTCTTTGATAATGCGATGGGCAGATTAGACACATAGCCATAATTTAAAACATAGATTAGGCGATATTAACGTTAACATTGGCGGCGATGGTGGCATTCAAGCGGTAAAACGGAAAACCAGGCGTGGCGCTCAAAGTGTTAACGGTATCTTTTTTTAATGATTTGTTACGGCGCAATCAATACTTCCATGCATTCGGGACCTCCATGTTTGGGGGTATTCATCAGACAAATCGGATGCAGGGATTCGGCTCCCATCAGGCGGGCAAGAACTGCGGGTTTTCAGCCTCTCCCCTCTCTCCTGGAGCTTAAGGGGGAGCTTAGTACGCCTGCCGCAGAGGAGGTGGCTACAACAACTACATGCAGTCACTACATGCAGTCACTGTGTGTTGGCGTAGCCAGCGGGTAAATCGCGATTTTTTTTATTTGTTTGTCATGACAAACCAATTACATAATCCAACATATGTGTAAAGGCACAACATATTCCAGTTAACGGTATATTTTTTTATGATTTGTTACGGCGTAGTCGTTCTATATGAATTGAAAATGGGGGACCCTGATGTAAACAAGACAAACGTCTTTCTCAGGTCTGCATCCCCTTAACAATTGTGTGTATTGAGCCGTACTGTATTGTACCCATTCTGCAATCTGTTAAATAAAGTTTTCATTCCTTCATTCATTCAGTCAATACTTCCATGCGTATAAATTGAGGAAGCGAGCGAGTCCGCGGCCGCTCTCTGCCGCGGGCGGCAGCGGCAGAGCGGTGGATAGGGGGGCGGGTCACGTGGGGGTCGCAGCCAATCAGAGGAACCAGGAAACCGAATTCCGTTGCGGAAGCGATACACGCATCCCGGGGTGTAAAAAGTACCCAGAAATTATACTTAAGTGAAAGTATGGGTACCGTCTCAAAATCTTACTCAAGTAAAAGAGTATCTGGCTAAAAACACAAAAAAGTTTCTACTTTTAAATGTACTCAAGTACTAAAAAGTAAAAGTAAAAACTTTTTTTCTGACTGTCTATTCTTCTGATAGCAGGTGTTTAAAGGGGACATGCATTGCTATTCCTAGCACTATTTGGGCAACTTTACACAATTCCTGTGAGTCTATTGAACACACCTGTAAGGTTTCTTTAAAAAAAATGCATTGTTTTATATTTCTAATCAAGTACTCAAAAGCCAAATTCTTCTCCCTTTGGATTTCAGGCTGTGTTGGCCTGGCTCCGCCCATAAGCACTTTGAGTGACAGTCATCCACACAGTCTGCGACTGGCACAGAGAGATAGAGAGATAGAGAGAGGGAGAGGGAGGGAGGGAGAGAGGGACACAGAGCATAAAGTTATCTCTCCAGGTCCAGGTTGTGTGTAAATGAGTATGTGCTACTGCTGCTTCCCCGCGCGAGGTCCAGCCCAGGTTGTGTGTAAATGAGTATGTGCTACTGCTGCTTCCCCGCGCGAGGTCCAGCCCAGGTTGTGTGTAAATGAGTATGTGCTACTTCTGCTTCCCCGCGCGAGGTCCAGCCCAGGTTGTGTGTAAATGAGTATGTGCTACTGCTGCTTACCCGCAAGGTCCAGGTTGTGTGTAAATGAGTATCTGCTACTGCTGCTTCCCCGCGAGGTCCAGGTTGTGTGTAAATGAGTATGTGCTACTGCTGCTTTCCCGCGAGGTCCAGGTTGTGTGTAAATGAGTATGTGCTACTGCTGCTTCCCCGCGAGGTCCAGCCCAGGTTGTATGTAAATGAGTATACTTGTTATGGTTTGTAACCGACCCCAATCGCACAACACAAGACAAGTCAAGTCAAGTCAAGTCAAGAGTTTTAATTGTCACGGCATACAGGTATACAATGAAATGCGGGTGGTCTTGCCCGCAACGATGTGCAATACAGTGGTACATATAATAGAATCAAAAGAAGAAACAACATTGTGCAGTAACAGGTAGCAGGTAACATGGAGTGACATCTCGGTATCTGTACATAGTTATTTACAGCGCATGTGTGACATGCTAGTTAGCTTTGGTAGTGCAATACACTGTTCCTGTTATTCTAATTTAAAGTGTCCTTTCCTTTGGCCATAAGTGTGCGTGTGTGCGACATGAGTGTGTGCCCGCTCATGTTAAAGTGTTAAGTGGCTGCTCGTGTGTGAGCGTGCACAGTGTGCGTGTCGTGTGTGTGTTCATGTGTGCTTGTGTGTGGACAGTTCAATGTTCTGAGCACTCAATGTACATTGTTCATGGCTCTGATGGCCTGGGGGAAGAAGCTGAGCCTAAGCCGCTCTGTCCTAGTAGCTGGGATTTGCAGGCGTCTGCCTGACCTCAGCAGCTGAAACAGGCTGTTATTGGGGTGGTGAGGGTCTTTCATTATCCTGCAGGCTCTGAATTTGCACCTCTTGTTGTATAGAACCTGCAGGGGGGGTAGTGCAATACCCGTGGTACGCTCGGCTGAGCGCACCACTTTCTGTAGGGCCTTCTTGTCCTGTGCCGTGCTGTTTCCATACCAGGCAGTGATGTTTCCGGTCAGGATGCTCTCTACAGCTCCTGAGTAGAAGGACTGGAGTATCTTCCCCGATACTCTGAACTTCCTTAACTGTCTCAGGTGGTAGAGACGCTGTTTCGCCTTCTTTACTACTGTGCCTATGTGTGTTGACCATGTCAGGTCCTCTGAGATGTGGACCCCCAGGTACTTGAAGCTGCTCACCCTGTCCACGGTAGCCCCGTTTATCATCAGTGGTGTGTGTGTCTCCTGCTGTCCTCTCCTATAATCCACGATCAGTTCCTTGGTTTTGCCAATGTTCAGGAGCAGGCTGTTGTCCTGGCACCAGCGTTCCAGTACCTCAACCTCCTCCCGGTAGGCCTTCTCGTCGTTGTCCGAGATCAGCCCCACCACCACCGTGTCATCTGCGAACTTCACTATGGAGTTGGAGCTGAACTTGGCCACACAGTCGTGTGTGTAGAGTGAGTACAGCAGGGGGCTCAGAACACAGCCCTGGGGGGACCCGATGCTCAGGGTGATGGTGTTGGAGGTCTGACCCCCCACCCTGACCGCCTGGGGTCTTTCGCTCAGAAAGTCCAGTACCCAGGCGCTCAGGGCGGAGCTCAGACCTAGCTCGATCAGCTTGTCCACCAGTCTGGTGGGGACTATGGTGTTGAACGCTGAGCTGTAGTCAATGAACAACAGTCTCACATAGCCCCCCTTCTGACGGTCAAGGTGCGAGAGGGTGCTGTGCAGTACCTGGGAGACCGCGTCGTCGGTGGACCTGTTTGTCCTGTATGCAAATTGCATAGGGTCCATATCACTGGGGAGGGAGGCACAAATGTGGTCCTTGACCAGCCTCTCGAAACATTTCATGACCACAGAGGTGAGTGCCACCGGTCTGTAGTCATTTGGACATGCTGGGGAGGGTTTCTTCGGCACAGGGATGATGGTAGACCTCTTGAAGCAGGCAGGGACCACTGACTCCGCCAGTGATTGATTAAATATGGCGGTGAACACAGGGGCCAGCTGGTTGGCACAGGTCTTGAGTATACGTCCTGTTATGCCATCTGGGCCAGCAGCCTTCCTGGTGTTCACCTGCATAAATGCTCTTCTCACACTGTGTTCCGACAACGAGAGAGCGTCCCCCCCCCCTCGCGGTTGCCCCCCCCCCCTCCACAACAGCCGGCGCGCCAGTGACGTCACTAGCCGGAGAGCCAGCAGCGCAACTGTCTACACCAAACCGAGCGTAGAAGGTGTTGAGCTTGTCCGCGAGGGAGGCGTCGTCGCTCCCCATTGAGGGGGCGCTGACTTTATAGTCAGTTATTGTCTTCAGTCCCTGCCATAATCCTCTTGTGTCGTTTTGTGCCATTTGTGTCTCCAGTTTGTCAGCATATGTCCTCTTAGCAAGTTTGACAGCTTTGCGTAGAGTATAGACTGAAGCCTTATACTCCTCCATGTTTCCTGACTCTCTACCCAGGTTGTAGGCGGTGGTACGAGAGTTCAGAGCTGCTCTAATAGTGCTATCCACCCACGGTTTCTGGTTTGGGAAAATCCGCACCGTTTTCCTGAGGACAATACCATCAGCTATTGTTGTTATGTAGCACACCACTATGTCTGCTAGTTCACTGACGTCACTGGCGCTTCCTATGAACATATCCCAATCCGTGTCTGCAAGCACGTCCTTGAGCGTGGCCTCTGATTCGTCGGTCCACTTCTTTGTCTCACGTGACACGACGGCGTCACGTGATCTCTGTTGATATGCCGGAAATAGCAAGATGGAGTCATGATCGCTCGAGCTTGTGGACCCCGTTAATGGCGGAGCGGCTACTGCCTTGTAACCCGCTTTGAACGGGGAATAGCAGTGGTCGAGTGTGTTCTTCCCTCTGGTGGAGCAAGTGATGTGCTGAAAAAAGGACGGCATCACTTTCTTCAGGTTGGCCTGGTTGAAATCGCCGGCCACTACCATCGCTGCGTCTGGGTGTTTGATCTGGTGTCTGTTGAGATGATCGTGTAATTCGCCCAGCGCTTTGCCCGTATTCGCGTGTGGGGGAATATACACGGCAGTCATGACGACTGCTGTGAACTCCCTCGGGAGGTGAAACGGACGACATAGGATAGAAAGATGTTCCAAGTCCGGCGAACACGAGTTTGAGAGGACCTGCACCCCCTCGGGATTAACCCAGGAATTGTTCGTGATGAGGCAGACTCCGCCGCCGATGGTCTTTCCTGAGCCAGCGTTGCGATCTGCACGTAAGACTGTGAAGGCATCCGAGGGAGAGACGCTTTTGTCTGGGGTCGTCGACGTGAGCCATGTCTCTGTGAGACATATAATGTTGATGTCTCTCATCTCCCGTTGGAACCGGACCCTCGCTCTCAGATCATCCATCCTACCCTCCAACGAACGGGCATTCGCCAGAAAGATGGATGGAATTGCTGGGCGGTAAGCAGCTCTTTTTAGTCTCAATCTGATACCTCCTCGTCTCCCTCTGTGTCTTCTCCTGCCGTCGCCTTTGTTCTTTTCTTTGCCGCCATTCTCCCGTCTGATTTCTGCTGGCCATTCTAGGTCAAAAGTGTCTCCAAACTCCTTTTTGAGCCCGGGGTTCAGGTCCATAAGTGTCTGACGGTCGTATGACGTACCCGCCAGTGTTGCTTTAAATAAAAAAGTAGCAAAAACAAACATAATAGCTAAAAGTGAGTACATCGTTGCGGAGCTAAAACCAGAGGCGTCTGACCAGGGTCGCGTCCTCTCAATCTCATACACACAGGTATGAGAGTAAGCCAAGAACTGAGCATTTATTGAATAACAAGGAAAAACGGCACTGACCCTTTAAGGGAGAACACAAATTACTGGATAACAAGAAGGGAGAGGTACAGTGCCTTTAAGAGGCGAGCTGGCTAAGGGGAAGGCTAAGGGAAGGCTAACGGAAGGGCTAACGGAACAGGGCCGGGGCAAGGGACAAGGAAGGAAACAGGGAGGACTAGGAGGACTGGACAGGGAGGAACTAGGAGGACTAGGAGGAGAAAACCAGGGACAGAGGCCCGCGGAGGCGGGCTGGGGACAGGGAGGACTGGAGGGACTAGACAGGGAGGACTTGGAGGACTAGAGAAAAACAGGGTAAGGCCTTGGAACAGGGCGAGGGCTGGAGCTGCATACTGGGACAGAGAAAACAGGGTAAGGCCTTGGAACACAAGCATTGATGAATGTTGCTGCTCTGCAGCCTCTCCCGGGATGGTTAGTCTGGGGAAGCAGGTGGGTACATCAGGGCCGCTCTGCAGACTTCTCTCGGCAGATCTCCGAGGTGGGAAAACGGGACCGAGAGGGAGAGAGGGAGTGGGTTAGCTCGGAGTACAATGGGGAACAGAGCAGGTGACAGGAGAGGTGACTAGTCCCAAAAACAGAGTAATCAACGTGACAGAATCTTCGGTGTAAATACACACTGTGAGCGAAGTCCCAAAATACAAATCCAAGTGAATAATATCTTCGGTGTGTAAACACACAGTGAGCGATGTTAAGGCCAAAATATTATCCCAATGAAACAATCCAAAAAGGCTGAACGCTGGGTGAGTGACTGTCTGATAAAAAGCAGGAAATCTTCAGTGTTAAATAAACACACGAAAAACGGATTGGATCAAAGACAGTCATAAAAACTCACCCAGGCGCTGTGCGTAAAGAGCGTTGGAACAAAACGGGGCGAGCGCGTCGCCACGGGGAAACGGGTTGTCCAAGCGGAGGTCTGAGTGGTGCGCGACTGCTTGGAGTACGCGCCGGTACGAAGGGCGCATCTGGCGCGGAGGTCTGAGTGGTGCGCGACTGCTTGGAGTGCGCGCCGGTACGGAGGGCGCATCTGGCGCGGAGGTCTGAGTGGTGCGCGACTGCTTGGAGTGCGCGCCGGTACGGAGGGCGCATCTGGCGCGGAGGTCTGAGGGGTGCGCGTCTGCTGCGCGGAGGTCTGGATGCGCGCCTGGAGTGAAGAGCGCGTCTGGGCGTCTGCTGCGCGGAGGTCTGGATGCGCGTCTGCTGCGCGGAGGTCTGGATGCGCGTCAGGACGTCTGCTGCGCGGAGGTCTGAAGTGGAACACTGGGATACCTCCCGTGGAAGTTTAGAGAGCGCAGTCCAGCGTCTCCCTCAGGCAACGGCGACAGGAGGCGAAGGCTGGAGCGCATCTTACGCCGGAGATGAAAACAACATAAACAGACAGAGGACCTTCCGAAGGAGTCTTGGTGATAGAGAATATGATACGGAATGAAACGGCATGTTACGGCACGACCCGACAAGGGACAGAGGGGAGAGCGAGGTACTTAAAGCCCACAGGGGAACTAATTAGAATGCACCACAGGTGCGTGAAGGTAATTGATACTTGAAACTAAAAGTGTGTGTTCGGCACCAGACCAATCAAACACATAATGACAGGTAGTCCAAGGGTGTGGTTGCTGAAGAGCAAACGAACGTGAGGGTGGGGGCTAGTGAGGTGAGGAGAATGCAATTGATTACAGTAGGCTTAAAGGAACAGAGCGAGTAGGTGAGCAACAGGCTTAAAGGAACAGAGCGAGTAGGTGAGCAGCGGACAAAACCTCACAATACTGCTGCTTCCCCGCACGAGGTCCAGCCCAGGTTGTGTGTAAATGAGTATGTGCTACTGCTGCTTCCCCACACGAGGTCCAGGTTGTGTGTAAATGAGTATGTGCTACTGCTGCTTCCCCACGCGAGATCCAGCCCAGGTTGTGTGTAAATGAGTATGTTCTACTGCTGCTTCCTCGCGCGCGGTTTGTTTCCCCGACAGAAGCTCCTCTCTCTCTCTCCCTCTCTCTCTCTCTCCCTCTCTATCTCTCTCTCCCTCTCTCTCTCACTTGCTCATTGTCTGCCTCGCTCTGTTTGAGGAAGTGAAGATTTTCCACTCGCTCTGCTGTCGCTGTCAACCATAGAGGGGGCGTTAGTTATGCAAATCAGTGATATATTCACATCAGCAAAACCGTCAAATCAGAACAGCTTAGTTGAGTGAGGGAAGATCTCGTGAACTCGAGACTAGACTGATGAGTCAATATGGTAATTAGAGACACAGACCCATTGATACTCACCCCTATTACTATAAAACCATGCTAAACACAGAAAAAAGCAATTTATAATGCATGTCCCCTTTAATCAAAGATCCCCGCTTTCTAGTCTTACACAAGGACTTGATTGGCTATTTGGCAGGATTAATAACATTAATGTTAGTTCGGCCAGAGAAACAAATACTCACGTAAAGTACAAATCCCCAAAAGCAGTACTTAAGTATTGTAACGAAGTACAATTACTCAAGTTCTTTACACCCCTGGTCCTATCCCACCACACCATATCGTTACACTGGGCCAGGTGGTCAGAACCCAAGTCACCATGCTCCAGTGCAACAGTTCCTCCAGCATCTGGAAAATAATCCACAAAAAAACAAACACAGCAAGACGGTCATCCAGTTCCAGTTCAAGGCAATCACAGCAAAAGGTGACGTGCAATTCCAGTGTCAGAACAATAAGTCACGGCAAAGTGATAGGGGCCAGAGTGTGTCCGTTCAATTGCAGTCAGTCGAGCCCAAAGGGTGGAGGGCGTTCTCTTGCCAGGAGTATAAAATATCTTCAGTGAACTCTGTTGAACCTCTTAAAGGGGCCCCCAAAATTGGCCATTTTAGTTTTCGTTTTTGAGGACTGCATACTTTTTTTTGCAAACCAAAACACTATATTTTATACTTATAGCACATGCATGAGCCTGATCTCTTTTGAAAGATGACATTCTAAAGGTTCTGATACAATAAAGAGAATTCACTTCTAGTGCTAATGAAATAGAGTAACATAGGTCTGAACTTGAGTTGTAGAAAAACTTGTTAAACATGTTTTTCTGTAGTAGTTAGTAGTCCAGAAGTAGTATTTCCCCAGAAATTCTCATGGCTGAAACGACACCCTGGGTCCATAGCCTGAAGTATTGTGTAGTTGTAGTACATGTCCAGATCTCATAAAAATCTGTTCAGAAATTAGTGATTAGGAGCGACTTTGGTAAACTGTGTAGCGTTCCAGGTTTCTATTTCCTCATAGACTTCAATTCATTCTGCGTTTTTTCTCTCATGACTTTTCACCTAGATCCCTGATTCATACATCCCTAGGTGGGGTATCATTGGAAAGCCACACTCATTGGCTACAACCTTGTCCAATAATTTTCGGATTGACGGAACTAGAGCCCCAAGAGTCGGGAGTGGTATTTGCGCAATACCATGTACTTCGCACAAGCCTCACATATCGGCATGTAACTCGAGAACCGCTGAATGGATTTTGTCACCTGAAAGGGATATCGACAGGCAACAAATGGGGCTTTAATTCAATATATATATATTGTATTTAAAAAAAAGCTTTAGGTGTGTTAATTGAGGGTCAATCCTCCACAATGGAAATAAGCTCTGAGCTTTTTTCTGTACATCCTTGGCAGTATTTCCTGACTGTGCTTCTGCCTCATGTTATTTTATATTATTGTCAAATAAAGTAATTAATTAATTAATTAATTAATTAATTAATTAATTAATTAATTAATTAATTAATTCATTCATTCATTCATTCATTCATTCATTCATTCATTCATTCATTCATTCATTCATTCATGTTCCTCCATGAATCCAGTCCAGGTTCAAGGTCTTGTTTTCACTCCAGTCCCGTGTCCCGCTCCGGGATTTGTCGCTCCAGTAGCCACTCGGCCGGCCGGCTCACTTTAGAACAAGGATGTTTGTAGAACTTCACAGCCTGAGTCGCTCCACACCGTCCACACAGAGCTCTTTTATCCATGCCCTTTGTTCCTTCCCGCAGCGCCCTCTCCACGGAGATTCCTGCAGATCAGAAAGGAGAGCGAAACCCAACCCCTCCCGTCTGCCAACCAATGGAATTCTCTAAGATTTCATGAATGGTGTGAACAAAAGCCCATTGATCCAGTAGCACATGCATGCCCCCCCTCCCCCCCGCACACACACACACATACAGACATAGACATGTCACACACACATGACTGACTATGTCAGAAGGTTTGATTGATTGATTGAAAACTTTATTAACAGATTGCAGAATGGGTACAATACAGTACAGCTCAATACAAACAAACTGCTAAGAGGATGAAGACCAGAAAAATACTTTTGTCTTGTTTACATAAGGGTCCTCCATTTTCAATTCATCAAAACATTTAGAGACATACACATATACAGTACTATGTAAGAAAGAGAAAACATCATACAAATAGAAAACAAAAGGATACAAAAAAAATTTACATTAGAGGGGCCTGGGGTTTGGTGGGGTGGGGGGGGGGATTTTGACATTTACCGGGGCCATTTTCGAATTGCAGCCACTCGTAGGTGCTCTTTGATAGTGGTTTTGAAGGAGGGTAGGGATTCACATTCCTTTACGGCTGTAGTTGCGAAACGAGTTTAATCCCTTGTTTGAGCCAAATCTGGGTGGAACGTGATTAGTGGAACTCCCTCTGGTGTTGTGGTTGTGGATTTCACTGACCTTTAGGAAGTATTTAGACAGGTACATGGGTATCTTTGAGGTGTAGTGTATCTTGTAGACAGGAAAGATTTGCCTCTAGGATGGAACCCAGGTAGGTAATTTCATCTTTCCTCGTGACAATATTGTCACCCACTGTAACTGAGAAGCCGTTGGCCTTGCTGAGATTGCTATTTGTTCCAAAGAGAATGAATTACATTTTTCCCAGGTGTAATGCTAGTTTATTATCAGCGTGCCAGGTGCAGATTCTACCAAGTTCAGAGCTGAGGGCTTTTTCAAGGTCCAGCATGACCATGCCGCAGTATTTGCCTGCGTCCACCTCGTGTTTGATGTGGTCGTTCAAATAGAGAAGGCATGTGTGAGTGGAATGGGATGTTCTGAAGCCGGATTTGAATTTGTAAATTAGGTGAGCTTCAATGGGGATCTGTACTGTCCAGTCCATGACTTATTCATCATTCGTACAGTATGTTCTTGTCTTTATCAATGGTTAGAGTAATGCTACCAGGATCAGGGGTGAACTCCCACTGGGACTACCCACACAGTACTGCAACCATTACATAATTGTATTACACTACCATAGGGCTGAGCCCAAACGTTAGAACGTTCTGACCTTCATTCGTTACGTTGGCGGTAAAATCTTGAATGGGTTCCAACCTCTTTTAATTTTTACATTTATTTTACACAAAAAATATATATCAGAATGTGATATATATCAGAATATCACAGTACTATGTTGTGTTTACAATAATTCAAGAGTTACGTGCGAACACAGACACAACAACAACACAGTCTAGTGAGATGAGGAGGGGTCCCCGACTCCCCGTCATATCAGGAAATGAATCACATGCAAAGAAGAGAGAGTTGAGTGACTTGCACTCACCCGTCTTATTTCATAATACAACGTTTCCGAACGGACGTTTGGATTAAACCAAGTGTATGCAGTGATGCTGATGCTTTCCCAGCGGAACACAAGTTACTTAACTTTACACCGGTAAGTTATGTTATGCACGTTAATTAAGCTATGTAACGTTAGAGCGCAGCCGTTTAGCTTTCAACAAATGGATTCACAAAATGGTTTATCATCCAAACGTTATTGAAGCCTCCCGTGATCAGTACGTAGTCAGTACTCTTAACGCAGCAATGTGTGCATATGCGCTACATTATATGCGTAAATGTGCGCTATGACTCGACAGTACTGAACCAGATTTTATTTGCATGATTAAAAACGATGGTTCGAACGTCTGTTCGAAAAACCCTGGCGAATGTTCGAATCCCAAAAACAGGCTTGGGGACAGCCCTACACTACCATGGACAATACCTTTGCTCTCTTCAACCCCCTACAACGAAGTGTTTCACCAGCGATACGGTCGACATACTGTCTTTCAAAGGCTCTAGTGAGTTCTTATGCTAGCATGAGGGGATCATATTGAACTAGAGATTGCGAGAAAGCTATAGATACCAACCATGTCCTGCTAGCTTACCCAGAAAGAGGCAAAATATTGATCGTTAAGCTACATTTGTGTTACGAGTGCGTTTACTCGGCATGGTGATTGGAACCCAGATAGCATAGTGAATACGAGAGAAAGCTTGAAATGAGCAGATAAGAGACGGCGTGGTGACGATAACAATGTTTTACTCACAAGACAGGATACATGACTGACATACACAGGTAACATTTAGACAATGAACCAGCAAGTCTCTGCTGGTCCAGACACTTAATATACAAACACTAATTAGAGACTAAAGGTAATTACAAACAGGACACAGGTGTGGTAGACAAAACTAACAGAACACAGAACACAGAACACACAGGGGAAAACAATAACAATAGAACAAACTGAGACCAACAGACTAAAACACATTTACAAAACACAGACAGGGGAACACAAATCTAACAAAATGGAAACAACAACGACAACATAGACAACGAACATAACAAACATAAATGGCAGATGACAATGTTAATTAGGTGAGTGAGCTGATGCCAGATCTGCCACATCTGGCTCAGCCCACCGGTTGCCAATGTTATGTTGTGAAGTGTATTGAAGGGGGGTTGTGAATGTCTGAGTCCTGGACCAACCGAACCGGGCGGAGGGTTGCCGGCTGGTCCCACAGGACCGGGGGAAGCGTTACACATTTGTGGGAATTTAAGGGCACGGTCATGCATGGCTATGGTTGTAACTCACTGAGGGGGAGACAGTGGCTAAGGAGGTAGAGTGGTCACAAGGTTTCCGGTTCGATTCCGGCTGCTCCCGGCAGTGCTTGGTATTGTCCTTGAGCAAGACACTTAAGCGCTAACTGCTCCCAATGAACAAGTTGGCACTTTGCACGGTTGCCTCCGCCGTCAGTGTGTGAATGTGTGAGTGAATGGGTGCAGGTGAGGCAAAAGTTGTAAAGCGCTTTGGATCCTATGCTATATAAATGCCGTCCATTTACCAAAATTAGTCCATTTACTGAGGAAAGGGTGTATTTACACCAAGGTTATCATGGAGGTTCACAACCCCTGTATACACCTTTCTGCATTGAAGACAACTAAGAAAATCCCTGGTTGACTTTGAAGTTATTCAATGATGAAGACTTTATTCCAGACTCAAGATCCATATCAGTGGCGGCTGGTCAATAGGGGCGCTAGAGCGCCACCCTGCCTGGTTAAAAGAGAGAAGAAGATTTTTTTTTTTTTTAGAGCCCTATAAATAAAATAAACATGTTTAAAATGAATAATATTTTAAATAAAGTTTGTGTTTCCAATGCACAATATAACGTTAATATATCAAATATAAATGATTGTTTTCAGTTAACAGGAAGTGACTGTCTGATAGAGAATACGTTCCGTAGCCGCATTTCTCTCGGGCTAGCCGTAGCCGCATTTCTCTCGGGCTAGACGCAATAGCGCTTACAGTGGGCGTGCACTGGTTTCATCGCTGTATCCGTCGCAGCCAATCAGTGCGTAATGCGCTGTGCGTTGAAATATGATGTATTATGATGGAAGCCGGGCGTGTTTTAAAGCGATCTATTATCATCTAAGCAAGCAGCGCCAGTATTTTCCGTAGCCGCATTTCTCGGAGACGCTCTCTGATTGGCCGACGCGGCGACGCCAGTACTTTTCCGTAGCCGCATTTCTCGGTTTGGCTTAGAGCAGGGTGATAGAACGCCAGGTAGTTTGCACTTTGCAGCAGTTGGTCGGATGCAGTCTGGACAGGTCAGTGACGGGCTCTTTCGACGGTTAAGCTTAGGCACTCTTTCAAAGTTGGTTAAGGTTAGAGTTTGTCTTAGAGCATGGCGATAGAACGCCAGGTAGTTTGCAGGCTGTTCAACGCTGTTGTGTTGTGATGCAGTCTGGACAGTGGGCAGTGGATATACATTGACAACAGTCTGGGACTGTGGGACAGTCAGTGGACATACACTTTATCAAGCCCTCTGGCTGGACCACGTTTCAATTAAACAAAGTGAGTTAATTCTCTCTCTCTCTCTCTCTCTCTCTCTCTCTCTCTCTCTCTCTCTCTCTCTCTCTCTCTCTCTCTCTCTCTCTCTCTCTCGCAACACAGCGTGTTAATTTCGCAGCGCGTGATGCATAATGGCTGAATGAATGAATGGTAACTTGTTTAAAATGACACGATATATATGTGTTCAATATTGGATTGATGATCATACGTGTACTAGTGTAGTATGAATGAACTCGCGCCCACCCAAATGTAGTTCACAGCGGCCGCCACTGATCCATATTATATACAAACCAATACAAAAAAAGAAACAAGGACAACAACATAGATTAAAATACATAAAGGCATTGATTCCAATGTTTCCACAAACCAGAGGAGTACCTTGTATCGCTTTGTTTGACATCAGTAATGGCACCTATTATCCAGTTTTTTTACTCTAATAGTCGACACATACATTTAAACATCAAGTTCCTCAGCAGAGCATGGAAGGTGGGGACATTTTTTGTCACAAACAAATAGCTTGCACTAGTCCATCTTGGGAGCTTAAAGAGGATCCTAAGTGCATCATTATATGCATTATATGTTTTTTAATTTTTTCTGTGCTATAATTACACCAGAGGTGGGCAGTATAAAAGGGAGTACAATAGGCTCTGAACAGGCTCAATAAAACACTTTTCAAGACAATTCATAATGGTGACTTTGGACTGTGCCAGAAAGAAAGCGTATAGTTCACCTGATTTTACATTTATATTTTGTCATTTAGGGCGCTTTCACATAATAGTTTTGGTGGACTCTGTGCGATTCGGGGTGTGAAGTTGGCATTCTTCATTTGGTTCGGTCTGCATTCACATTGCAATTAGTCAAGCACACCAAACTTTCTGAACAATGTCACGCGGTCGAAAAGGGCGCTCGTCTATTGGACACAATCAGTGTTGGGCAAGTTACTTTTAAAAAGTAACTAGTTACAGTTACTAGTTACTTCTTCCAAAAAGTTACTAAATTACTTACTCAGTTACAAATTATAAAAGTAACTAGTTACTTCAGAAAGTAACTATTGCGTTACTTTCAAGTAAATGTTTTACATAAACAACATACACAAATCTAAACTATTTTAATGTTGCTGTGGGACAAAGTGAGACTAGCCTCAAATCAAATGCCATGTATGTAGATATTATAATTCCTATGTTTATATAGTGGATCATACAAATACAAACACAATAGATGTTTTGGAACTTTTGATATGTATATTGCCCCTCAACAGGCCACAACTGGGCAACATTAAATACGAGATTACTCTTTACTTATTAACGCCGTTAATAATAACTGGATGTCACAGTATGATGTCATAATCAAACATTCTAGAACATTTGTGATGTCACAGTATGATGCCATAATAGAACATTCTAGAACATTTGTGATGTCACAGTATGATGTCATAATAGCACATTCTAGAACATTTGTGATGTCACAGTATGATGTCATAACCAAACACTAGAACATTTAAAAAAAAATTATTGATCTTTTCCCCCCCTCCTTTTTCCTCCGATTTTCTCCCATCCCAATGTTAGTCGTTATGCCAATTCCCAATCCCCTTCCTGGTCGCTGCGCACTTACCCCCCACAGTCGGTCTGGGAGAGTGGAGGCTATCACGTGCTTCCTCCGACACACGTCTAGCCAATCAACCGCTTCTTTTCACCTGGCAGCGCGGACTCTCACTGAGAGGGTGTAACGTGTGGAAGGATCACACTACCCCCCTTAGATCCTATCCGCGCTGAGCAGGCGCCCCTACCGAACTGTAGGAGTCGCTGTTTACAACGACCCGGACCCACCCCGCCAGCTTTCCCACCCTCTAATACAGCCAATTGTATTAGTGTGAACGGCCAGCCAAGCTGGTGACAACGCCTGAGCTGTGAGCTGGATTCGAACAGGCAAATCGAATCCAGCATCTCCGGTGTTGGTGACGAACGCAATCACCACTACGCCACCTGACCGCTTTCACTCTAGAACATTTGTGATGTCACAGTATGATGTCATAATCAAACATTCTAGAACATTTGTGATGTCACAGTATGATGTCATAATCAATCATTCTAGAACATTTGTGATGTCACAGTATGATGTCATAATAGCACATTCTAGAACATTTGTGATGGCACAGTATGATGTCATAATCAAACATTCTAGAAAATTTGGTACAGTATATATTCAACAATTCTCTCAGGGGGTCCAGTAGAAGAAGAAGAAGAAGGTGAAGTAGAAGAAGACGAAGAGCCCATAAAAAGAATTGCGGAGGGCAGTAATACTCCACGATGCGTCTACACTGCCGGAAATTCAAATAAGAAGAAGAAGAAGAAGAATATATCAGATCTCAGAAGACAAGTGAATATCTCACTTGTTGTTCCCGGCTAGTTGTCTGTAAACTTGAATATATTTTGTAGATACAATTTAAAATCCCCACATGGTAAAGGAAACAATGTCCTGTACAATCCGTAATGAGCTGTGTCTGGAGGGAAGGCTCTGTGATGTGGTTATTAAAGTCAACAGCACTGAGTTGAATGCCCACAAGGCCCTCCTGTGCGACTGCAGTGACTATTTCAGGTACGTTTAGCTTGGTGCAGGTTTAGCTATACTGTACTTATACTGTAAACAGCTATTATACTGTACTTCTACTGTAAACAGATACTATACTGTATTTCGAATGTACAAATATGCTATACTGTACTTCTACTGTAAACAGATACTGTACTTCTACTGTAAACAGATACTGTACTGTACTTCTACTGTACACAGATACTATACTGTACGTCTACTGTAAACAGATACTATACTGTACTTATACTGTAAACAGATACTATACTTTACTTCGAATGTAAAAATATACTATACTGTACTTCTACTGTACACATATACTGTACTTCTACTGTAAACCGATACTATACTGTACTTCTACTGTAAACAGATACTATACTGCACTTCTACTGTAAAAAGATACTATACTGCACTTCTACTGTAAACAGATAATATACTGTACTTCTACTGTAAACAGATATTATACTGTACTTCTACTGTAAACAGATACTATACTTCTACTGTGCTATGACCCTATACTTCTACAGTGAAAATATATTACTATTGGGCTGTCCCTGACTAAGGATTTGGATAGTCGACTATGATTGGCCAAAATTTGCCATTAGTCGACTATTAGTCGACAAAAAATAAATAAAAAATAAAAGTATAATATATATATTTTTTTGGCAAGGAGCATGGGCAAATGTCCGACTTACATCAAGGAACCCGGACCATCAACAAATCAATCTTAACTATATTCACAGGACATACTTGACTCCTATAAGACTGAACAGAATGGGTCTTAAACAAGACTCCAAATGCTCCCAATGTACAAATGGAGACGAAGGGACATTTATGCACATGTATTGGGACTGCCCACCAGTTAAGGCATTCTGGAAAGATGTGACCCAACAATTATCAAAACTCGTATCTTGGAATATACCAGTACACCCCTCTGTATTACTATTGAATGATGTTTTTGAGTTTGCAGTAAATCCACAGCTAAAGAGATTGGTTTTATCGGGTATCACAGTAGCTAAAAAGCTGATCGCATCACGCTGGTTTCAACCGGAAAAAATGTGCCGGAAAGTTTGGTTTCTTACATATCTCGATGTGATTTATCAAGAAATATCTACAGCAAGAATTCTGGGTCTCAATGAATCCAAAATGTCAATGTGGTTAGAAGTGGTGGAGAGAATAAAAGCTAGCTTATAATGGTAGTGTCTGGTTAGGAGCGAGGGATAATGGAGGTACTATCCAAAGAGGGGTCCGGGAGGGGGGGGTTCGAGCTGGAGCATATGTGTGTAGGGTTTTAGATAACAGGTATTAGGGGTATATCCTGTATAAGACATTGGTATAATTGGTAATTTCGTTGGATATACACTGTATACGGTAAAGTATTATTATATATTTTTTTTGCTTTCTGTTTCTGTGCTTGCATGTCATTTTAGCCATCTTAATTGTTAGTTTCATTATGTATTGTGTGTTGAGTACTGACTTTTAATAATTTTGTTTTGCAATAATAAAAAAAAAAAAAAAAAAATATATATATATATATATATATATATATATATATATATATATATATATATTTTTTTTTATCATTCCATTTGGGCTGTGGGGGGTGCTTAATGTCTGAAGGAGTCGACTGAAGGCTTCTTGTCCTCTGCAAAAGCATGCAATTGGTCCACTGATGGATACATCTTGATATGTGTCTAGTCTAGTGTGTTCATTAGATGGGTGAAATCCTCTTTCAGTGCCTCTGTGCCTGTTTTCTTAAGCAGTTGGCCTCTGGTATGCGTGCCATTAGCGTTAGCCACACTTCTAAGAGGTTGGCAGTCGACTACGGCTCCTTTCGACCGATTAGTCGACTATTCGACTAATAGGGGTCAACCTTAATTACTACACAGGACAGAATGTTGCTTACTGTTTACTCATCAGATATCTCTATACTCTGCGTCCCACAGAGCCCTCTTCACTCGCTGGAGCGACTCAGAGAAAGCAGTCTACACTATCCCTGGGGTGTCCCCGGGTATGATGCAGCTCATCATAGAGTACTCCTACACACACTTTGTGCTGGTGACAGCAGAGAACGTGGAAGAGCTTCTGGTGGCTGCAGACCAGCTTCGCGTCACTGGCATAGTAGGAGCGTGCTCTGACTTCCTAGAAGGCCAGCTGTCTCTGGAAAACTGTGTCGGCATCTGGAGGTTCACGGACATCTACTGCTGCCCTGACCTGAGGCGCAAGGCCCATCTCTGCATCGTTTGCCACTTTGAGGAGATGCTGCGCGTCTCACAGGAGTTTGTGGAGCTGTCCCCGCAGCAACTGGTGGACATCATCGAGAGGGATGACCTGAACGTGAAGAGCGAGGAGACGGTGTTCGAGGCCGTCCTCCGTTGGATCGACCACTCCCGTGAGGAGCGTAAAACACACATCCCTTTGCTGCTGCCCAAGGTAACTAATTGTATTACGGATACGCAAACATGGTTGCTAGTTCCTGAGCCACATTTATTTTTTATTTTATTTTTATTATTTTACTTTTTCTTGTTTGTCTGTCTCTTGTCAAGATCATTATGATTCATGTTACTGTTATTATTGTTGTTGTCATTATTATTATTATTATTATTATTATTATTATTATTATTATTATTATTATTATTATTATTATTATTATTATTATTATTATTATTATTATTATTATTATTATTATTATTATTATTATTATTGTACTGTTATGTTCTGTTTTATGTATGAAAAGAAAAGAAAAGAAAAACATTTATAAAAAAATTTAAATAAATAATTGTATTACTGTGCATTACATTAAAACAACACTAGGTTCCCTAGTACAGTGGTT
The DNA here is from genome assembly GCF_963971535.1 of Notolepis coatsorum. NCBI lineage: Eukaryota > Metazoa > Chordata > Actinopteri > Aulopiformes > Paralepididae > Notolepis > Notolepis coatsorum. The sequence continues at coordinate 32,439,153 of NC_140182.1, read as the reverse complement.
CTCAAACATTTGGGTCCAAACTGTTCCCTAGCAACAGAAACCGTCTACAACCGCTGTCTAAGTTGTACCCCCTGTCTGCTTGTCTCTTCCCAGGTTCGCATGGGCTTGATGAGGCCTGACTACTTGCTGAACAACGTCCAGAACAACCCTGTGGTGAGGGACAGCCACGACTGCAGGCCCCTCATCCTCAGCGTCCTGAACCCCCCTGGCTCCGACAGGCTCCCAAACCCCCTGATGCGTCCACACCGGCCCCAGGAGGTCCTATTGGCCATCGGAAGATTCGGTGGCGGCATCCTGACCATGGAGGCTTACGATATCCGAGCCGGTGGATGGATGGACGTGAGCGTTGAGGGGGAGAGTCCCCGGGTCTGGCATGGCACCGCTTATCTCCACGGTCTGGTCTACTGCGTCGGCGGCCGGGACAGCGTAGAGGTTCTCAGCAGTGTGCGCAGGTTCAACCCCGTCACTTGCAGCTGGCTGCAGGCGGCTCCCATGCACTCACGCCGCTATTACGTCAGCGTGGTGGTGTTGGACGGCTGTATCTATGCCATGGGAGGGTGGGACGGACACGTGGTACTGAACACCGCAGAGCACTACGAGCCTGAAACCAACCAGTGGACAGTGATCTCACCCATGCTGGAGCACAGGAGCGGCGCCGGGGCAGCAGCCCTCCACGACAAGGTGGGTGGAACTGAGGGACACAGGGTGCTAGATGAACACAAGGAACGTTAGATCAGAAATCATAAATGTCTTTATTTATTTATATAAGTAAGCTTGCACATACAAAAGA
>NC_140182.1:32420863-32435863 GCF_963971535.1 Notolepis coatsorum | reverse complement strand
AACTGGTACTATGACCTGAATGATGGTCCTAGAGGTCAGTGATTTGATGCTCTTTTGGTGTTTTGGCGATGGTGGCGTAAGAGAGTGCTGTCTTAACATAAGAGAGTGCTGTCTTAACAGGTCGTGGGAAATCTCCCATATAGGCATTGGATTGGGTGGAGAGCTGGTGACTGCATGCGAATGCCCTCGTATGCCCTGTGTATGGGGACATGTCACCCATATAGAAACACACCTCTTCAATCAATATCTGAGATGCAAATAAATAAATAACCTTAATAAATATAATATTTATATTGTAGTGGGTTCTATAGAGACATAATTCCCCGTGGTATTGTTTTGATGTGTTGATGGGGCACTGTCACTTTAAGGAGGTTGGTTTTGGGTTGGGCTGAGAGGAGACGCCCTGTGTGGGCTTTCATTGATAAATGTTTGATTACTACGAGCTGTCAGAAGCTAGCCCGGCATAGTTCTGACAGCTGTCACTTGTGCTACTGCGAAATAAATGACACACGGCTTTGTGTTGTAAACTGATCGAAATTGTGCGTTTTTCTATTCCGATGATTTCTACAATATAATATATAAATAACTGTCTTTTACTAGTACCTTACACAATAGAGACCCTAACGTGTGTGCGCGCGCATGTGTGTGACTGCAAGCCCTCTGGACTACAAGTTTGCCTGGGTTAATGTTTCCATCTGGTGCAGGGCTAAAGAGCTCTGGCGTGAAGTGAAGAGAGAAACATTGTACTAGACACAGAAATACAGACTCCAGATCAGCGGAGGTGTCACAATTTTCAGTCGGTGGCGGTGCTGGTGATGCCGTCTGATGGGTCTCATCTTCGAAAGACTCAACGATATGTTTCGGGCTGGATGTGGGTCTTGTGCCGAGTATAACGTCCAGGTCATCATACCAAGGGAACTTGTCTTTCTCGTCCCCCGAACTCCTACTTTTTCGAAGCAAGTCACAGACTTTAAATATAGGCTAATTGTTTTTTCAGCCTGTTATTCGTTTTAACTTCTTTAATTCACATTTCTTTAGTTTGCAATAATGCAACTGCAAGTCAATGTTCCGAGACATATTTATATATTTGTAATTGTTAGGCTATTTGAATCCACCATTTAGGGCTAACGGTGTATTCAAATAGCCTAACAAATTAAATGTAATATGTCTCGGAACATTGGCTTGCAGTTGCATTATTGCAAACTAAAGAAATGTGAATTCAAGAAGTTAAAACAAAGTTTAGCCTATCCAATAGTTTTAGAAGGCTATAGCCAAAGTTGGCTTTTACGCACCGCTTAGCCTATATTTTACGCACTGTGTTTAGCCTATATTAAATAGTAGAATTGTTTTTTCAGCCTGTTATTCGTTTTAACTTTCAGCCGGTTAATACATATGTTGTTAATTCAGTATTTAACTTCTTGAATTCATATTTATTTAGGCTATGCTAATTAAAAACACAAATGTTATGGACATCTAATTTAATTCTCTGCTTATTTATTAATATATTGCTGACGCAGTTTTTAAATGTTGACGTGGCATTGATCCATTGAAGCCCATTACCACCATCCTCTCGCTAAACAACTTGTACACCTCATTGTTTTTATGAGTGCCCACAAGTAGCTGTTTAATTTGGTCTTCTGCCCATATTTCTGTCAGGGCTTTCACCTCGTCATTCGCCCACATCTGTCCATGAGACATGTTTACCGCATGCTTATTTTGCAGTGAATGCGCGCTGCAGTGTTTGTTTTGTTTCCTTCTACCCAAGCTGCACAGTTTATCAGGTCACTTCCTATATTTGGTCTTGCGTTTGGTCCGATGAACCGAACTGAGACCTACGTTTTCAGGTGGACCAGAGTTTGCGTGTTTGGTCCGCACCAGAGTTCCACTGAGCATTCACACCACCCCAAAAAAAGCGGACTATCCGAGGAAACAAACTCTGGTCCGATAGTCCGGACCAAACAGCTCTGGTGTGAAAGCACCCTTAACTGACGCTTTTATCCAAAGCGTTATATTATATTATTATAAATTATATTATATTTATATAAATTATATAAATGTATATAAATTATAAAAAAGATTTTCTTTTTTATAATTATTATTATTTTTATTATTATTTATACTCTAATGTTTTTCAGTAATTTGATTGATCAGTGTGACTTCCTAGGTATTAGACTTCCTGTTGCCTATTGGGTGAAAGCTGTGGTTGCCATCAAATGTGCTTTCCATTCCTATATATATATATATAGGAATGTAATCATTCAACAACATAAATATTGACTGGAGGAAATATTGACTGCTTTTCCCCATGTAAAGCAAAGTTGTTATCCATTAAGTCATTGTTACCCTGACACCCTCTAACAGAGGACAGTGAGAGTCATTGTTACCCTGACACCCTCTAACAGAGGACAGTGAGAGTCATTGTTACCCTGACACCCTCTAACAGAGGACAGAGAGAGTCATTGTTACCCTGACACCCTCTAACAGAGGACAGTGAGGGTCATTGTTACCCTGACACCCTCTAACAGAGGACAGTGAGAGTCATTGTTACCCTGACACCCTCTAACAGAGGACAGTGAGAGTCATTGTTACCCTGACGCCCTCTAACAGAGGACAGTGAGAGTCATTGTTACCCTGACACCCTCTAACAGAGGACAGTGAGGGTCATTGTTACCCTGACACCGTCTAACAGAGGACAGGGAGAGTCATTGTTACCCTGACACCCTCTAACAGAGGACAGTGAGAGTCATTGTTACCCGGACACCCTCTAACAGAGGACAGTGAGAGTCTTTGTTACCCTGACACCCTCTAACAGAGGACAGTGAGAGTCATTGTTACCCTGACACCCTCTAACAGAGGACAGGGAGAGTCATTGTTACCCTGACACCCTCTAACAGAGGACAGAGAGAGTCATTGTTACCCTGAAACCCTCTAACAGAGGACAGTGAGAGTCTTTGTTACCCTGACACCCTCTAACAGAGGACAGTGAGAGTCATTGTTACCCTGACACCCTCTAACAGAGGACAGTGAGAGTCATTGTTACCCTGACACCGTCTAACAGAGGACAGGGAGAGTCATTGTTACCCTGACACCCTCTAACAGAGGACAGTGAGAGTCTTTGTTACCCTGACACCCTCTAACAGAGGACAGTGAGAGTCATTGTTACCCTGACACCCTCTAACAGAGGACAGTGAGAGTCATTGTTACCCTGACACCCTCTAACAGAGGACAGTGAGAGTCTTTGTTACCCTGACACCCTCTAACAGAGGACAGTGAGAGTCTTTGTTACCCTGACACCCTCTAACAGAGGACAGTGAGAGTCATTGTTACCCTGACACCCTCTAACAGATGACAGTGAGAGTCTTTGTTACCCTGACACCCTCTAACAGAGGACAGTGAGTCATTGTTACCCTGACACCCTCTAACAGATGACAGTGAGAGTCTTTGTTACCCTGACACCCTCTAACAGAGGACAGTGAGGGTCATTGTTACCCTGACACCCTCTAACAGATGACAGTGAGAGTCTTTGTTACCCTGACACCCTCTAACAGAGGACAGTGAGAGTCATTGTTACCCTGACACCCTCTAACAGATGACAGTGAGAGTCTTTGTTACCCTGACACCCTCTAACAGAGGACAGTGAGTCATTGTTACCCTGACACCCTCTAACAGATGACAGTGAGAGTCTTTGTTACCCTGACACCCTCTAACAGAGGACAGGGAGAGTCATTGATACCATGACACCATCTAACAGAGGACAGAGAGAGTCATTGTTACCCTGACACCCTCTAACAGAGGACAGTGAGAGTCATTGTTACCCTGACACCCTCTAACAGAGGACAGAGAGAGTCATTGTTACCCTGACACCCTCTAACAGAGGACAGGGAGAGTCATTGTTACCCTGACACCCTCTAACAGAGGACAGGGAGAGTCATTGTTACCCTGACACCCTCTAACAGAGGACAGGGAGAGTCATTGTTACCATGACACCCTCTAACAGAGGACAGGGAGCATCATTGTTACCCTGACACCCTCTAACAGAGGACAGTGAGAGTCATTGTTACCCTGACACCCTCTAACAGAGGACAGTGAGAGTCATTGTTACCCTGACACCCTCTAACAGAGGACAGTGAGAGTCATTGTTACCCTGACACCCTCTAACAGAGGACAGTGAGAGTCATTGTTACCCTGACACCCTCTAACAGAGGACAGTGAGAGTCATTATTACCCGGACACCATCTAACAGAGGCAGGTGAGAGTCATTGTTACCCTGACGCCCTCTAACAGAGGACAGTGAGAGTCTTTGTTACCCTGACGCCCTCTAACAGAGGACAGTGAGAGTCTTTGTTACCCTGACACCGTCTAACAGAGGACAGTGAGGGTCATTGTTACCCTGACACCCTCTAACAGAGGACAGTGAGCATCATTGTTACCCTGACACCCTCTAACAGAGGACAGAGAGAGTCATTGTTACCCTGACACCGTCTAACAGAGGACAGTGAGGGTCATTGTTACCCTGACACCCTCTAACAGAGGACAGTGAGGGTCATTGTTACCCTGACACCCTCTAACAGAGGACAGAGAGAGTCATTGTTACCCTGACACCCTCTAACAGAGAACAGTGAGAGTCATTGTTACCCTGACACCCTCTAACAGAGGACAGTGAGCATCATTGTTACCCTGACACCCTCTAACAGAGGACAGAGAGAGTCATTGTTACCCTGACACCCTCTAACAGAGGACAGAGAGAGTCATTGTTACCCTGACACCCTCTAACAGAGGACAGAGAGAGTCATTGTTACCCTGACACCCTCTAACAGAGGACAGTGAGAGTCATTGTTACCCTGACACCCTCTAACAGAGGACAGTGAGAGTCATTGTTACCCTGACACCCTCTAACAGAGGACAGTGAGGGTCATTGTTACCCTGACACCCTCTAACAGAGGACAGTGAGTCATTGTTACCCTGACACCCTCTAACAGAGGACAGTGAGAGTCATTGTTACCCTGACACCCTCTAACAGAGGACAGTGAGTCATTGTTACCCTGACACCCTCTAACAGAGGACAGGGAGAGTCATTGTTACCCTGACACCCTCTAACAGAGGACAGGGAGAGTCATTGTTACCCGGACACCCTCTAACAGAGGACAGAGAGAGTCATTGTTACCCTGACACCCTCTAACAGAGAACAGTGAGAGTCATTGTTACCCTGACACCCTCTAACAGAGGACAGTGAGCATCATTGTTACCCTGACACCCTCTAACAGAGGACAGTGAGTCATTGTTACCCTGACACCCTCTAACAGAGGACAGTGAGTCATTGTTACCCTGACACCCTCTAACAGAGGACAGTGAGAGTCATTGTTACCCTGACACCCTCTAACAGAGGACAGTGAGAGTCATTGTTACCCTGACACCCTCTAACAGAGGACAGTGAGCATCATTGTTACCCTGACACCCTCTAACAGAGGACAGTGAGAGTCATTGTTACCCTGACACCCTCTAACAGAGGACAGTGAGTCATTGTTACCCTGACACCCTCTAACAGAGGACAGTGAGAGTCTTTGTTACCCTGACACCCTCTAACAGAGGACAGAGAGAGTCATTGTTACCCTGACACCCTCTAACAGAGGACAGGGAGAGTCATTGTTACCCTGACACCCTCTAACAGAGGACAGGGAGAGTCATTGTTACCCTGACACCCTCTAACAGAGGACAGGGAGAGTCATTGTTACCCTGACACCCTCTAACAGAGGACAGTGAGAGTCATTGTTACCCTGACACCCTCTAACAGAGGACAGTGAGCATCATTGTTACCCTGACACCCTCTAACAGAGGACAGTGAGAGTCATTGTTACCCTGACGCCCTCTAACAGAGGACAGAGAGAGTCATTGTTACCCTGACACCCTCTAACAGAGGACAGGGAGAGTCATTGTTACCCTGACACCCTCTAACAGAGGACAGTGAGAGTCATTGTTACCCTGACACCCTCTAACAGAGGACAGAGAGAGTCATTGTTACCCTGACACCCTCTAACAGAGGACAGTGAGAGTCATTGTTACCCTGACACCCTCTAACAGAGGACAGAGAGAGTCATTGTTACCCTGACGCCCTCTAACAGAGGACAGTGAGAGTCATTGTTACCCTGACACCCTCTAACAGAGGACAGTGAGCATCATTGTTACCCTGACACCCTCTAACAGAGGACAGAGAGAGTCATTGTTACCCTGACACCCTCTAACAGAGGCAGGTGAGAGTCATTGTTACCCGGACACCCTCAAGTCAAGTCAACTCAATTCAAGAGTTTTATTTGTCACGGCATACAAGTATACAATGAAATGCGGGGGGTCTTGCCCGCAACGATGTGCATAATACAATAGTAATATATAATAGAATCCAATAGAACGACATTGTGCAATAAAACAAGTAAACAAAGTAGGGCATATCGGTATATGTACATGAGTTATTTACAGAACATGGTAGGACATGCTAGGTCCTGTGGTAGTGCAATACACTGTTAGCTACGGATGAGGCACTGGGTCTTTATGTACACTGCTATACAATGCTATATTATACAATCTCAAGTTACTATAATACTATACTATTCTTAAAGTGACCTTTCCTTTTGTAAAGTGACCATAAGTGTGAGCGTGTGCAGCATGTGTGTGTGTGTGTGTTCATGCTAAAGTGACTGTTAGTGTGTGAGCGTGTACAGTGTGTGTGTCGTGTGTGTGCTCATGTGTGCTTGTGTGTGGAGAGTTCAGTGTTCAAGACTCTGATGGCCTGGGGGAAGAAGCTGAGCCGAAGTCTCTCTGTCCTAGTTGCTGGTGTTCGCAGGCGTCTGCCTGACCGCAGCAGCTTGAACAGGCTGTTGTTGGGGTGGTGAGGGTCTTTCATTATTCTGCAGGCTCTGGATTTGCACCTCTTGTTATATAAGGCCTGCAGGGGGTGGTAGTGTAATACCTGTGGTACGCTCGGCTGAGCGCACCACTCTCTGTAGGGCCTAGGACAGTGAGAGTCATTGTTACCCGGACACCCTCTAACAGAGGACAGGGCTCACAGACAGTCACCTAACGGACCTAATGCTAACGCTGGTGGAGCCGGGCGTCACCTATAATCACCTGGCCGGGTAATGTTCCTCCACTCCGTCGGCGTCCGGGGGCCATTATACCATCATACCAAGGATCTGTTTAGTCTCTGGGCATAATTATGGCTCTTACATTACCTGTAATGAGAGAGATACAAAGAGGGAGAAAGAGGAGAGAGAGAGAGAGAGAGAGAGAGAGAGAGAGAGAGAGAGAGAGAGAGAGAGAGAGAGAGAGAGAGAGAGAGAGAGAGAGAGAGAGAGAGAGAGAGAGAGAGAGGCACGCCTGAATGAGAACATGAGTAGGTTACTTTCCAAGTCAATTACCTGCTTCGAAAATTTGTTATTGTTACCCAGTCCACTGGTTCCAAACTCTGATCAATCCGATGAATGCAATCTATGATTCAGTCAGTAATTAACAGATTGCAGGTTACCGTTCTTTAATTTTTTCTTCTTTCTTCTTTGTAATCAGATCATTCTAATCTTGTTACATGTATGTAATCAGTTACCTGCCGTGAACCCGAGAAGGACACACGACTCCATGCGGTCGGAGGATCGTCTTGCGTCGGGCGTCAGTGTCTTCTGTTTAGTTCCTTTGTCTTGTTTCGGAGGGGAATCTTACCAGGATCCAATCTGTACAGTCTGGCACAACATCCAGTGATACAATCCCATCTGCGTCTATCGCTGCTACTGTAGAGCAATTTAGACGAAGGGATCAGATCCCTTGATTGGCCTTAAACTCTTGGCCCAATCTCACTTACCCTGTGTGCTTGTGTCTGTCTGTGTGTCTGTGTGTCTGTGTTTCTGTGTCTCTGTGTCTCTGTGTGTGTGTGTGTGTGTGTGTGTGTCTCTGTGTGTGTGTGTGTGTCTCTGTGTCTCTGTGTGTGTGTGTGTGTGTGTGTGTCTCTGTGTGTGTGTGTGTGTGTGTGTGTGTGTGTGTGTGTGTGTGTGTGTGTGTGTGTGTGTGTGCGTGCGTGTGTGCGTGCGTGCGTGCGTGCGTGCGTGCGTGCGTGCGTGCGTGCGTGCGTGCGTGTGTGCGTGTGTGTGATGAAAATCCTTTTCATTAACGTCGTCAAAAAGAGATTTGTGTGCATTTTTGCAACAGCAGTCCAGTCAATCTGTACAGTGTGGAGCTACACAAGGAGAGAGCTGAGGCCATTAAATTAAAAGTGTCAGAGCTGTCCTGTTGTTGCATGGTCTGTTGGGAAAGTCGATATTATGCTGAGGCTAATTGCAGACCCAACCGCCCACTGTACCACCGCGGAGCAGCCACTGATCTTGCTTAATTCAAACATGTACATAAATGTAAACCTTTAACGTTTTCGAATACGTTTGAATTCCCCTGCTGGGGAACTATCCCAGGGCACTTGCATAAGTGCCTTTAAGTGCCTTTACCTCAAGACTACTAAGACCCACTTTTCTGATAGCCTCGCCCAAACCCTAACCTTAACCACCCTGTTACCTTAAACTAGCCATATCAATAACCCTAACCCTATAACCATAACCACCCTGTTACCTTAAACTAGCCATATCAATAACCCTAACCCTATAACCATAACCACCCTGTTACCTTAAACTAGCCATATCAATAACCCTAACCCTATAACCCTAACCACCCTGTTACCTTAAACTAGCCATAACAATAACCCTAACCCTATAACCCTAACCACCCTGTTACCTTAAACTAGCCATAACAATAACCCTAACCACCCTGTTACCTTAAACTAGCCATAACAATAACCCTAACCCTAAACTTAACCACCCTGTTACCTTAAACTAGCCATAACAATAACCCTAACCCTAACCACCCTGCTACCATAAACTAGCCATAACAATAACCCTAACCTTAACCATAACCCTAACTTTCTATCTTAACCATAACCATTAAATGACCACCAAACAAATCCTCATGATAATATTGCTGTGTTTGTACCGGGATGGGTAGGTGGCTTAGTCTAGTGGTGAGAGCACTCACCTGTGACCATAATCATTGTTGGTTTGACTCCTGGTTGCAGTGATTTGTTTTGGACTTTTGCCGATACAAAACGTAATTATATTACTTATACAATATGTAAATATATTACTTATGCTATAACATAACGTACGATTATTACTTCATTTATGTTTTCTGATGAGACCGTGTTGCATGGATAATAATAACCCAATGGAACCTTCTTGTATACAAGTACAAGTCTAACTGCTGTCAAATTTGCCCGAAAGGCAGTTTGTCATCCCGCCCGTCCGAGTGACGCACAGCAGTAAAAGCCAGTTCAGGTTTCTCTAATTCCTCCTTCCCCGAGCTTTAACGGTTCTTTACTGAGAGAGGAGCAGGACAGGAGAGACGGTTCTTTATTGAAACAGGAGGACAGGAGAGATGGTTCTTTACTGAGAGAGGAGCAGGACAGGAGAGATGGTTCTTTATGGAGACAGGAGCAGGACAGGAGAGATGGTTCTTTACTGAGAGAGGAGCAGGACAGGAGAGATGGTTCTTTATGGAGACAGGAGCAGGACAGGAGAGATGGTTCTTTACTGAGAGAGGAGCAGGGCAGGAGAGATGGTTCTTTATGGAGACAGGAGCAGGACAGGAGAGATGGTTCTTTATGGAGACAGGAGCAGGACAGGAGAGATGGTTCTTTATGGAGACAGGAGCAGGACAGGAGAGATGGTTCTTTATGGAGACAGGAGCAGGACAGGAGAGATGGTTCTTTACTGAGAGAGGAGCAGGGCAGGAGAGATGGCTCTCTATGGAGACAGGAGCAGGACAGGAGAGATGGTTCTTTATGGAGACAGGAGCAGGACAGGAGAGATGGTTCTTTATGGAGACAGGAGCAGGACAGGAGAGATGGTTCTTTATGTAGACAGGAGCAGGACAGGAGAGATGGTTCTTTATGGAGACAGGAGCAGGACAGGAGAGATGGTTCTTTATGGAGACAGGAGCAGGACAGGAGAGATGGTTCTTTATGTAGACAGGAGCAGGACAGGAGAGATGGTTCTTTATGGAGACAGGAGCAGGACAGGAGAGATGGTTCTTTATGGAGACAGGAGCAGGACAGGAGAGATGGTTCTTTATGGAGACAGGAGCAGGACGGGAGAGATGGTTATTTATGGAGACAGGAGCAGGACAGGAGAGATGGTTCTTTATGGAGATAGGAGCAGGACATGCGAGATGGTTCTTTATGGAGACAGGAGCAGGACAGGAGAGATGGTTCTTTATTGAGACAGGAGCAGGACAGGAGAGATGGTTCTTTATGGAGACAGGAGCAGGACAGGAGAGATGGTTCTTTATTGACAGGAGCAGGACAGGAGAGATGGTTCTTTATTGACAGGAGCAGGACAGGAGAGATGGTTCTTTATTGACAGGAGCAGGACAGGAGAGATGGTTCTTTATTGACAGGAGCAGGACAGGAGAGATGGTTCTTTACTGAGACAGGAGCAGGACAGGAGATATGGTTCTTTATTGACAGGAGCAGGACAGGAGAGATGGTTCTTTATGGAGACAGGAGCAGGACAGGAGAGATGGTTCTTTATTGACAGGAGCAGGACAGGAGAGATGGTTCTTTATTGACAGGAGCAGGACAGGAGAGATGGTTCTTTATTGACAGGAGCAGGACAGGAGAGATGGTTCTTTATTGACAGGAGCAGGACAGGAGAGATGGTTCTTTATTGACAGGAGCAGGACAGGAGAGATGGTTCTTTATGGAGACAGGAGCAGGACAGGAGAGCTGGTTCTTTACTGAGACAGGAGCAGGACAGGAGAGATGGTTCCTTATGGAGACAGGAGCAGGACAGGAGAGATGGTTCTTTACGGAGACAGGGGCAGGACAGGAGAGATGGTTCTTTATGGAGACAGGAGCAGGACAGGAGAGATGGTTCTTTACGGAGACAGGAGCAGGACAGGAGAGATGGTTCTTTACGGAGACAGGAGCAGGACAGGAGATATGGTTCTTTATGGAGACAGGAGCAGGACAGGAGAGCTGGTTCTTTACTGAGACAGGAGCAGGACAGGAGAGATGGTTCTTTATGGAGACAGGAGCAGGACAGGAGAGATGGTTCTTTACGGAGACAGGAGCAGGACAGGAGAGATGGTTCTTTATGGAGACAGGAGCAGGACAGGAGAGATGGTTCTTTACGGAGACAGGGGCAGGACAGGAGAGATGGTTCTTTATGGAGACAGGAGCAGGACAGGAGAGATGGTTCTTTACGGAGACAGGAGCAGGACAGGAGAGATGGTTCTTTATTGACAGGAGCAGGACAGGAGAGATGGTTCTTTATTGACAGGAGCAGGACAGGAGAGATGGTTCTTTATGGAGACAGGAGCAGGACAGGAGAGATGGTTCTTTATTGACAGGAGCAGGACAGGAGAGATGGTTCTTTATTGACAGGAGCAGGACAGGAGCGATGGTTCTTAGCTCACATGCTCTCGAGCAACACTGTACTTATTGTACTTATTTTATGCCTATTCTCATGTCTGCACTTCCTACATTGTACTTCTTTTATACCTATTCTTATGGCTGCACTTTATGCATTGCTTTTATTCTGTCAACTGTATGCTAATTGTATGCCTATGTTAATTGTATGCTATTTGCTGTGAAGCACTTTGAGCTGCAAGTTATTATTATTATTATTATTATTATTATTATTATTATTATTATTATTATTATTATTATTACAAGTCTTCTTTCTTTTTCTTTGGTGTTTACGGTTACATTCATCTGATACTATGACAGTGGTGCCAGGCCAGCATATTTCATGTTTATCAGACACAGTAATCCCCACAGTAATTATCTCTACCGCCGACATGACCTTGAGCAGGAGTGGGGGAGGGGGGTGCACTTTCGGGAGCACAGCCGGAACACGATTCAAAATTCATAATCCAAAAACCTAATTCATCAAATCTGAAATAGTTAAATTTTTTTCACAATGATCTACATCATTACTTGCAAACGTCCAGCATGTTATAGTACCGGGGATTTTTGTGTCAACCTACGTTTTGATGAACGGGTCGAGGAGGTCGCTTTAGTTTGGCTTTTTCTACCTGAGGAACGTTTCTGAAATGAGGTCACATTTTAGCATTTAACATTCTAGCATTTCGTTTTTTTAAAGATTATATATTAGATTCGATTTAGATTATTAGATTGTATATTGTAACTATATTTATTGTAGGGCAAAATAACTCCCCCCTCCCCCATGCTGCTATGATACCGAATTTCCTCAAGGGGATCAATAAAGGGATATCTTATCTTATCTTGTTTTAATTTGCCGGCAATCACACATCATCGACGATTTCATCTCATTTAGACATCTGGAGCTATTTTTTTTATTACTGTCTACATCAAAAGCCTCTCTCACATCAGCAGCTCCAATATTTTCATGAATATCCCGTGTTTTATAGTTAGAAATGGTGCAACGATTAGATAGATGGGAGGTAGCGACCCGAGCCAGTGGAGCGCCACAGAAGATGAGAGCAAAGCACATCAAAGGTGGGTATATTCTAGTCGTAGCATAGGACATGAAACAGTATACATAGCTTCTAAATAAGCTTAATTTATACTAAGAAAAAACATATATTTTGAAGTTATTATTACTCAATAAATTGATACAGTATTCATTGACACATCACGGCTTCTGGGCGAAAACCTTGTATCTCCATAAGGGTCCACTATGTTACGGCTTCACCTCCACAACCCTCCACACCTGTCTCACACACCCCCTGCACTTCAGCTCAACCCTCCACACCTGCCTCACACACCCCCTGCACTTCAGCTGAACCCTCCACACCTGCCTCACACACCCCCTGCACTTCAGCTGAACCCTCCACAGCTGCCTCACACACCCCCTGCACTTCAGCTGAACCCTCCACACCTGCCTCACACACCCCCTGCACTTCAGCTGAACCCTCCATACCTGCCTCACACACCCCCTGCACTTCAGCTCAACCCTCCACAGCTGCCTCACACACCCCCTGCACTTCAGCTCAACCCTCCACAGCTGCCTCACACACCCCCTGCACTTCAGCTCAACCCTCCACAGCTGCCTCACACACCCCCTGCACTTCAGCTCAACCCTCCACACCTGCCTCACACACCCCCTGCACTTCAGCTGAACCCTCCACACCTGTCTCACACACCCCCTGCACTTCAGCTGAACCCTCCATACCTGCCTCACACGCCCCCTGCACTTCAGCTGAACCCTCCACACCTGCCTCACACACCCCCTGCACTTCAGCTGAACCCTCCATACCTGCCTCACACACCCCCTGCACTTCAGCTGAACCCTCCATACCTGCCTCACACACCCCCTGCACTTCAGCTCAACCCTCCATACCTGCCGCGTGAACACTTAAGGCAACTAACATGCACTTCCGCGTTTCTCTGATTGGCCAGCGCTCTCCTTCGTGAATACCAGCCGCTCTACGCTCGTTCCCTACGCCGGAGACATGAGCCTCCAACGAGTGACGCGTCTCTCTTCTGATTGGCCGAGCGCCTTCCGCGTTTCTCTGATTGGCCGAGCGCGGCTCCCCCTTAAACTCCAGGAGAGAGGCTGAAAACCCGCAGTTCTTGCCCGACTGATGGGAGCCGAATCCCGGATCTGATTTTTCTGATGAATACCCCCAAAACATGGAGGTCCCGAACGCATGGAAGTATTGATTGCGCCGTAACGAATCATTAAAAAATATATACCGTTAACTGGAATATGTTGTGCCTTTACACATATGTTGGATTATGTAATTGGTTTGTCATGACAAACTAATAAAAAAATCGCGATTTACCCGGTGGCTACAACAACACACAGTGTATGTAGAACATGGTACAGTAAGTGGGGAGTGTAAACGCTTATAGTTAAAGACAGTAGAGCTTGCGTACGTTCAATAGGGCTTTCATTCAAACCGGTGCATGAGATGAGGTTCTATATGTAGAACATGGTACAGTAAGTGGGGAGTGTAAACGCTTATAGTTAAAGATAGTAGAGCTTGCGTATGTTCAATAGGGCTTTCATTCAAACCGGTGCATGAGATGAGGTTCTATATGTAGAACATGGTAAGGCACGTGTAGTGTAAACAGTGATTCGCACCCCCTCAATGTACAGTGATTCAAATCCCCTCAATGTGCAGTTTCTGACAGCTGTGCTGTGTTGTCACGCGAAATAACGTTATGAATAAAACGCAAAATAACAGCATATAACGTTGCGTTATATAACGTTACAATGTACAGTTGTGGGAAGTGTAAACAGTGATTCGCACCCCCTCAATGTACAGTTTCTGACAGCTGGGCTGCGTTGTCGCGCGAAATAACGCTATGAATAAAACGCTAAATAACATTATATAACGTTGCGTTACGCAAAATACACGCGAAATAACGTTATGAGTGAATCTGGTAGTTGTTTTGATAAATATGTTGTTTTGATAAATATGTATTCTACGGATTCGAACATAACATTACATTTCCGCGAGCAGCCTATTTCAGCGAGCAGCCTCTCTTGGCGTTTGAGTGCCGTCAAAACAAAAATGCCTGCCTCACACACCCCCTGCACTTCAGCTCAACCCTCCATACCTGCCTCACACACCCCCTGCACTTCAGCTCGGGCACTATGTGCGCGTAATAGGTACGAGTTGCGCTGATGGATGGAGACTCCCACACCTGCTCCCACTTACCCCTCTGCCTACAAGAAGCATGGTTCTCCATTCATTCAGCGTCAGATCTTCCCTAAGAATGGCCTGGCAAGTATCCTCTACGTTTTACACATTATGCTGTCTGTTACAACCAAGCCTGCCTGTCTTACCCTAAGGCCTCAACAGTCACAAGAATATGGCTCGTTTTCCCCTAGGCCTTAGTTGCAACGTGGTGGACAACAAGAAGTCGGACACGTTTCTAGCAAAAACAATAATTTATTTACTACTAGTCTAAATGTACAAAAATGT
>NC_140182.1:32408363-32415863 GCF_963971535.1 Notolepis coatsorum | reverse complement strand
GCTCCAGCTACGGGAGACGGTACATTACTCCCTTGATCGGCAGACGAAAGCAGCAGCTATAATCCAAGTATGCGTGCAGCATAGGTGAAAGCCAGCCAGCCTCTCCTAGAGACGGGCTCGAGTGATGCTCCTCACGGGTGGTCCCACACAGTAGTGGGTGTAGACGATTCTCCGCTCCATCAGCTACAGGACCAAAGCAAATATAATAATCCAGCCGAAAGGGGCTCTGCATTCACCGGTGTAGATTCTCCGGTGCGCGGTACTTCACATTAACTAGGTCGAACTTGACGTTATTCCACTAAGCTCTGACACTTTTACTGTCCTATTCGCACGCGGTTATAAGTGCTCTATTTAGATGCACGGTTGCTCACTTCACTTGGTCGTTGACTCGTGATGAAGGCTTTAACGTTTTGAGGGTAACACGTTTCTAGGTTAACTAACTGCTGTATCCACCTGCAACGTATTTATACGTACGGTGAATAATCTAGTACCAGCCTTATTTCTGTCTCGTATTCTTGCGCAGAACCGGGCATGTCCAGGCAAGCCTTGGCGGTGACTTTGAACTAGACATTGGGGGTATGGCCGTGGCGCCTAGGGGATCGCTTCCAATAGGAGAACGAATATTATGGTCTGTCCTGTACCAGGCAAAGGGATATTCCGTGTATATGTACAAAGAATACACAAGGGATATCAGACGATATACAAATACTATGCAATATATATCAAGTAATAAATATATATATTCGGTTTAATCTGATCCTTCGTAACAGTTACTGACCTAATGAAAAGGTTGTTATTTTGCTTTATGTATGTTTTAGTTATCTCTGTATCGTTATGGATTCAAATTAATACTCTCTCTTTATAGGTCTAACAAGCCAGTGGTCTTAACCTTTTTCACGTCAAGGTCCCCTAAAATGATACACATTGGGCTGTGGACCTAGATGCTGTCGCAGAGGACCCCATTTCATAAGATCCTGTAGCAGGGGACCCCATTTCACAAGAATTCCAGAGCTGTTCCCGTTCGCATGCCCCCTGCGTTACATCATCACGCCGGTTCCACAACCTGTGTTCTTCACACTCAGGCACCCTTAGGCCTGTGTTCTCCACACTCAGGCACCCTTAGGCCTGTGTTCTTCACACCCAGGCACCCTTAGGCCTGTGTTCTTCACACCCAGGCACCCTTAGGCCTGTGTTCTTCACACCCAGGCACCCTTAGGCCTGTGTTCTTCACACCCAGGCACCCTTAGGCCTGTGTTCTTCACACTCAGGCACCCTTAGGCCTGTGTTCTTCACACCCAGGCACCCTTAGGCCTGTGTTCTTCACACTCAGACACCCTTAGGCCTGTGTTCTTCACACTCAGACACCCTTAGGCCTGTGTTCTTTATGCTCAGACACCCTTAGGCCTGTGTTCTTCACACTCAGACACCCTTAGGCCTGTGTTCTTTATGCTCAGACACCCTTAGGCCTGTGTTCTTCACACTCAGGCACCCTTAGGCCTGTGTTCTTCACACCCAGGCACCCTTAGGCCTGTTTTCTTCACACTCAGGCACCCTTAGGCCTGTGTTCTTCACACTCAGGCACCCTTAGGCCTGTGTTCTCCACACTCAGGCACCCTTAGGCCTGTGTTCTTCACACCCAGGCACCCTTAGGCCTGTGTTATTCACACTCAGGCACCCTTAGGCCTGTGTTATTCACACTCAGGCACCCTTAGGCCTGTGTTCTCCACACTCAGACACCCTTAGGCCTGTGTTCTCCACACTCAGGCACCCTTAGGCCTGTGTTCTTCACACCCAGACACCCTTAGGCCTGTGTTCTTTATGCTTAGACACCCTTAGGCCTGTGTTCTTCACACTCAGGCACCCTTAGGCCTGTGTTATTCACACTCAGACACCCTTAGGCCTGTGTTCTTCACACTCAGGCACCCTTAGGCCTGTGTTCTTCACACTCAGACACCCTTAGGCCTGTGTTCTTCCCGCTCAGACACCCTTAGGTGTGTGTTCTTTACGCAGGGAGTCGAACCTGGGACGAGTGCTTTTACCTCGACGCTACCTCACCCATAACCCTAACCTTAATGACACTGTTACCTTGAACTAATCATTAACCAAACCGTAAAAACATTCATCCAAACTGCTGGTTCAATGGAATTCATCTTGGTTTGGTTTTGGGGTTAACACCCCCCTGCTGGTGGAGCACCTTAATTGCACCTTCATACCTGCATGTCCTTTTCACGCAGCATAACCATCTATTGTGACACTGACACGCTGTCCTGTGTAGTGGACCAGCGGGCGTATTTCACACATGGGTGTGATATCGGGTTGCTATTCTATGGCGGTGGAGGGAGGTGGGGAGATGACAGTGGAGAGAGTGAAACCTATGATCACAATAGTCTTATACATTACCCCACTGGGCTAAGTCCTAGTCAGTGAAATAATAGTGAAACTATTCCCAATTTCTCTGAGGACCCCCTGAAACCCCATGAAGGACCCCTGAGGGACCCCAGATGCGTGTAGCTTTATGCCAAGCAAGCAGTGCAAAAACTTACCGTAGTGGCATGCAGTAATGCGCCTTTCATTTTCCGCCGCCCAGCGCCCAGGTCGCGCGGAAATAGGCTGTCTATTGCCATTCTCTTTGACAAACTCTAACCTTAACCAGCTCCTTAACAACGCCTAAACTTAACCGTTCTAACCTTAACCAACTCCGAAACAATGCCTAACCTTAACCATAGAAATTATATTGCCATTCTCTTTGACAAACTCTAACCTTAACCAGCTCCTTAACAGCGCCTAAACTTAACCGTTCTAACCTTAACCAACTCCAAAACAATGCCTAACCTTAACCGGCGAAAGAATACACGTTAAAAAAAAATCACGTTAAAAAATATTTTCGATGGGATTCGAACTCGCCAGCAAACAAGCCATAGGATCCACAGCCATGTGTCCTTGCCAATTGAGCTAGTGCCAGATAGTGAATAAGAGGCGGTGACTTATATATATTGAGCTCCAACCAAGGCGGGATCTCATGCGCATGCGCGGGCACCTCGCGCGAGCACGCCGGCGCACGCACGCACCTGAGCGAGCACGCCGCCGCCGGTGCACGCACGGTAGCATTTGTCTGAAAAGAAGGGCGCTTTACCGCACTAGCGTGCGGTGACGAATGCGGAAGCATTTTTGCACTGCTTGCTTGGCATTAACGTACAGGCACCCCAGATCCCATGTTGAGAACAAATGTAACAGGCCTATCTGATGGGTTGCTGTGTGAGAGACTGACTAGACACTAAGACATCAACAAAAGATGATAATTATTGTTTTTATTATTATTATTAAATTATTAACATTTCTAAAGTAGTCTGAGTGGAACAGGAATAACAAGCTTTCCCCTTGTTTTACAGAATAATGTGAGCACAGAAATGAGTAAATGAGCGTTGCCATCGGTGACCACACTTCAAACATTCCGTGATGGTTTCCCCTCATGAAACTGGAGAATCTACAGTAACTTGTCCTCGCTTGTTCAACATGGCCAATATCACATCTCAGATTACTGTCATGCATACAGTAGGGACATGTCCATCCTGCGTGTGTGTGTGTGCGTGTGCGTGCGTGTGCGTGTGTGTGCGTGTGTGTGTGTGTGTGTGTGTGTGTGTGTGTGTGTGTGTGTGTGTGTGTGTGTGTGTGTGTGTGTGTGTGTGTGTGTGTGTGTGTGTGTGTGTGTGTGCGTGCGTGCGTGCGTGCGTGCGTGCGTGCATGCGTGCGTGTGTGTGTGTGTGGCCTTACCAATGATGTCTTTGCTAACATACCAAATACACCGGATGTTGTTTTTGTTGACACCAGCCACAGGGAGGTGCTGGTCATAGAAGTAGGCTGTATCTTTGATCTGTACATGAACCAGGCCTTCCGGGACAAGTATATCAAATACCAACCACTGCTAAATGTGATGGCCGACCTTGGGTATAGGTGTAGATATAGTGTACTTGTATTCGGAAGTCTTGGCCATGTATACAAATGCACCATGAGCGGTCTGAGAATTGCTGCAATGTCTAAAAGAAAAGCCAAACAAATTGCCAAATATTGCTCTGTCTCAGCTATTATTGGCAGCTTAGCCACGTGGAGAAGGAGGTGCTATGTGTCCCTTAAGTGTTCAGTGCTGCTTGGCCCGATACATTTTATTCCCCGTTTATGTAATATAATTTGTGGAACCAAATAAAGTATTCAATTGTGTGTGTGTGTGTGTGTGTGTGTGTGTGTGTGTGTGTGTGTGTGTGTGTGTGTGTGTGTGTGTGTGTGTGTGTGTAATACATAATAATAATGGATTGGATTTATATAGCGCTATTCTCTGACTCAGAGCGCTTCACAGAGTCCATTATTCGTTCATACACAGTCATACCGGTGGTGGTAAGCTACAATTGCAGCCAGAGCTGCCCTGAGGCGTGCGTGCGTGCGCGCGTGTGTGCGTGTCTGTGTGTGTGTCTGTGTGTGTGTGCATATCTACAACTTGTTACCGAGGTCATTGTCTGGAGTTCATAGTACAGTACATGCACCATTTACTTTATTTGACCCCTGCATCGTCGGAAGTCACGGATGCCCCTCGGTGCGAGGCGCTGTGGTGTAGACCTGCTGCGGTCCATCAGTCCTGAGTCTGACACGTCCGACACATCCTTTTGTTATAGTGCCGGAGGAGTGAGACGGACAGGCTGAGGCTGAGGCTGAGATGACTGCAGTCAGGGGGGTGTAAGTAAGTCGGCCCGGCTCAGCCCTGCAGTATCCGATTCCCTTTTATGCTGGGAGGGATTTTGATGTCAGAAGGGAGCATTGTTGATAAGCCGAGCGGTGTCTCCAATGTATAAATATTTTACCCTGCGCTGTCTGTGTGTGTGTGTGTGTGTGTGTGTGTGTGTGTGTGTGTGTGTGTGTGTGTGTGTGTGTGTGTGTGTGTGTGTGTGTGTGTGTGTGTGTGTGTGTGTGTGTGTGTGTGTGTGTGTGTGTGTGTGTGTGTGTGTGTGTGTGTGTGTGTGTGTGTGTGTGTGTGTGTGTGTGTGTGTGTGTGTGTGTGTGTGTGTGTAGAGTTGTTCGGGGTCTCTTGGAGCGCGGATGCAATGGGGTTATAATGTTATAATGATGGGTGTAATCACTCCCTGTGTGATAAGGCGTCTCTCACATTACAGAGTGGCATGTCGCTCCCACAGAGCTTGAATTGATGATCGATTATAGCCATTAGTTCCCATTCAATTCAACATGCACAAATGATTCTGGTACGAAATCCATCAGCTGTCACAGAGCGTTTGATCACGTTTGTCGTTGAAATGAATGTCGGTTTGGTGGTCGAGACACTCGGAATTACCGTGGCGAAGGTTGGAAGGTTGGATGAACATTCTAGTTCAACAGTGGTATTGATGAACATTCCACCTGTCTGCATGGTCCCATGCATGGTCCACACATGAAACAATGCTGATTTCCTAAATTGACCCCAGTGTATCTCCTCCGTTGCAGCGTTTGCTAATACTGTAGGAAGATGACATCCATTAAATCTTTAAATGACAACCGTGGCCAATGAGCTGTGACATTGTGACATCGCGCCGTACTGTATGGCAACACGTCGTGACAATACTACGAATAGCAGCATAATTCGCAACACATCCAAGACGAGGAATGACAGGGAAGAAAATCCCCAAAATGAAGGACATTCGGCAAACAAATTAACGTCACTGTCGTGGATTTGTCGTACAAGCAAAGTAGTAATGGAGCTCATTCATCGCCGCTCCCATCTCCTTGTAATCTAGTTCTCCCTCAGCCTCGGTTCAATCTGCAGTGACTCAGCCCGTGTTTGGAGCAGCGATCACACCAATTACCCAGCTAATCTGTCAAAATTGGGGAAACCCATTACAGTCAGATGAACCAGATACGATGCGTACTTGCCATGTTTTGTCAGCTCATCAAGACGGAACCGTGCTCTCCGTGGCGGCTGGAGTGTCACAGTTCCTGGGAATCCCATCTGTCTGGCGTGTGCATAGATATATATAACTAGATGGTGCAAGGCGGAGTCTCCAGCGTATAGTTCACCGGCGGCCATCTTGTCACAGGCAGCACGCCCACTCATAACAGGAATGTCTATAGTGCATGTACTATTGAAATAACCATAGCTTGCTAAATTTTCAACCGAATTACAAATTCGGTTGAATTGAAGTTTATTACAAACATGGCTATGATTCAGGATTCTTGGACATATTGAAATTAGTTTCATATGAAAGTCCAATTATAAGTACGCAGTATTATAACTACATCTCTGAGGTTATAAAAAAAAGAAAACGTTTGAAATCGGTTGAAAATTTAGCAAGCTATGGTTATTTCAATAGTACATGCACCATAGACATTCATGTGAATTCATGCTGCCTGTGGCAAGATGGCCACCATGTGGCAACGTCGGTCTCCATTGGCCAGCAGCGCGGGTGAGTCATCTAGCTCAGTGAGTCAAAGGTGGGCGCCAGACGTCTCCCACCGCCGCAGGGCCGTCTCTCACCCGCACCTCGAACTCTGCTGTCGTACAGAGGCAGGCTGAGAGCTCACCGCTGCATCAATCTTTGAACGGCCCAACAAGCCATATGACCCAGATCAGGTGGTATGTTGTAAGTATGGTTCAATGGCCAATGTTTGCTTTATTATTTATAACCTGATTATAATTTTTTTTGCTCAAGCCCATATCGACCGCCGGAACAGTCGTTGCCAACCCCCCCCCCCCCCCCCCCCCCCCCCCCCACATCTCTGCTGGACATACTTGTGACGGAGAGCGACGAGAAGGATGAAGAAAAGGAGGAGGAGGAAGAGGAGAAGATGAGATGATGATGAAGAGGACTATTAGTTGATTAAAACTGTTCATCAGGTTCTGTTTTTCATTGATTCTCATCTTTGTATTTACTGTTATTAGTAGTAGCTGTTTGATGCTGATATCTCATCCTGCTTGTGAACTAAGACTGCTACGTGTGCAATTTTTAAGTGTATGTGAATAAGACATAATGAATGTACACTTAATAATAAAGAAATGAATAGAATCCTTTAATAATCCGGAGGAAAATTCGGCACTAAAGATCGCTCACATTGAACAACAATAAACATTTAGGTAGTCAATAGGACTAAAATAGGAATACGAATATAATAAAATTAAAATTAAATAGAATAAAGAATAAAGCGTCATCAGTGACATATTTTCACTATTCACCAAAAGTGATCGTCGTAAGGTCACTCAACCTTTATGTAATTTTCACCCCAATGTCGTGTAGAAATGTGTGACTGATTCCTTAGATTCCTTGGGTCCAAACCGTATGGTATATTGAGTTAATTTGACTCTGTATGTTGTGTAGTTCAGAGGTTTGGTCAGTTTTCGTAATTGGTGTTTTTGTGAAAACACGCTGTATTTTGTTATCTAGAAAAAGGAATAAGGGGGGAGCGCCTGGACTAACAATCCATCCTCTGCTACTAGATGTGTGGAGCTGGAACTAGAGCAGAGCAGGG
>NC_140182.1:32361995-32408163 GCF_963971535.1 Notolepis coatsorum | reverse complement strand
TGTGATCTATGCACTCCACCTCTGGAACCACAGGTACCCCTGCTCGCTAGGAGTGAATCCCACCAGAAGTCTTTTCCCTACACTCTGGTCTCCCTCTCGCTTCCAACTCTCTCAATACAGACAAACATACCAAGGGTTGTGGACTGCCTCCGCGCAAAGCAAGAATGGTTCTGCAGTGTGCTATTCTTGTGGCTAATGTTATATAAGCAGTGGGGGAAATAAGAACTTCTAAAAAGGCCCACAATATTAAATAGTTAATTTTTCTGCCCCTGAAGAGCTAAGAGCTAAGGTGTGTTTTTGTGTCTTGCTGCATGGAGAGTAAAGCCCTTCACTGTGTTGTTTTGATGCGCATTGCTTTGTCCCGTGCCAATGTCTTCCAGCATCTTCACAAGGACAGTCCAAGCAAATCAAATCATTATCTCCCAAAGCTAACTGTACTATATGGTTAGTTTGACCAGCAAGGCTGCCATTCCCCACATTCACATGGCAGGCATTTTGGTGGGTATGGAGTAATATAATAATAATCACTTTATTTATATAGCCCCTTTCATACATGGATTGCATTCAAAGTGCTTCACAGCAAATAGCATAAAATGAATATACAATTAGCATACAGTTGACAGAATAAAAGCAATGCATAAAGTGCAGACATAAGAATAGGTATAAAATACAATAATAGTAGTGCAATGTAGAAAGTGCAGACATAAGAATAGGCATAACATAAGTACAATAAGTACAGTGTTTCTCAAAAGCATGTGAGTGGAAAAGAACCCACCGAGCACGACACAAGAGGAGCGAAAATATCCACTGTGTGAATGATGGTCTTATGCTGCGAGCCACTGTATGAAACCGATTTGAATGGGATGCCCTCTAAAAATCCATTAAAACTCCAGGTTTTCCAGCGTAGCGAGAGAGGCTAGGGTGAGGTGACCCCCTGGGATGGAGACTGTGAGGTAATAAGGGGCTGAAGAGGAGCACAGAATACATTAACCCTTTCACTACCACACCACAGAAGGTTAACCTTTCACTACCACACTGTCTACAGACGGTTAACCTTAACTGTAGTGTGGTAGTGCCAGGGTTAGCCTTCTGTAGTGTGGTTGTGAAGGGTTAACCCTTTGTTGTGTGGCAGTGAAAGGGTTATGGAGAAATAAGAGAGTGGAACCCGCTCTGAAGCCCCGGGGTAGGTTGTGTGATAGTAAAGGGTTAACCTTCTGTCATGTGGCAGTGAAGGGTTAAGAAGTCATATAGGCAAAGAAAATTATTCAAAACATTATTTTGCATAATGCTTAGGGGTCAATGTGTTATTATGCAGTGAGAAGCATTGTGCCCTGTGGTGGTCAGTGACATGGCCTCATATCATGCTAGAATCATATCTGTTTGACTCTAGGTTCTTCCTAATGAGGTGAATGAAAGAGACGCCTCGGCACTGTAGTCTCACTGAGCGTCTCTGTCTGTCTGTCTGTCTGTCTGTCTGCTCTGTCTGTCTGTCTGTCTGTCTGTCTGTCTGCTGTCTGTCTGTCTGTCTGTCTGTCTGTCTGTCTGTCGTCTGTCTGTTCTGTCGAGTTGTCTGTCTGTCTGTCTGTCTCGTCTCTTCTCTCTCTCTCTCTCTTCTGTCTGCTCTCTCATCTCCTCTCCCTCCCTCCCTCTCTGTCTGCTTTGTCTCTCTCCCCCCTCCTCTCTCGGTCTCTGTCTCTTCTCTCTCTCTCTCTCTGTCTGTCTCTGTCTCTGTATCTCTGTCTCTGTCTCTCTCTTTTCCTCTCTCTTTTCAATCACACCATCTCTATCTCTCTCAATCATTCTCCCTCCCTTCCTTATGGGAAACCAACCTAGATTTACCATGAAGGACTGGTTCTAACCGAACCGTTCGTTATACAAGTATCACAGATACATTTCAAAGGTACTCACAGTGGGATCATCCCTATGTTCCCCGGGTCCTATGTTCCCCGGGTTCTATGTTCCCCGCTTTGATTGATTAATAGATTGAAAATTAAAAAAAAAATCTATTATTTTATTAATTATTAATGTCCGCCTTGTTTCGAACGGTTAAGCTTAGGCCCTCTTTCGAACTGGTTAAGGTTAGAGTTTGGAATCAGGGCTGGTGGTCTAAAATGTTCAATCAATCAATCAATCAAAGCGGGGAACATAGAACCCGGGGAACATAGGACCCGGGGAACATAGACATGCTCCCCTCACAGTTGCACGAGGGTTTCGAACAGAGAAACGCTAGGGTTTGAAAGCTCGGCGTTGCTAATAAACATTTTAAATAATTTGTATAAACTTGTCAACACAGCTTTATTTCCGGCATTGGGTGCCTGATGCGCATGCGCTGTGATCACAGCGCAGGCGCACCAGGCAGCCAAATACGGAAATAACGCCGTTTTGAGCAGTGTTGACCAGTTTATAAAAATTCTTTAAAATGTTTATTAGCAACGCCGAGCTTTCAAACCCTAGCGTTTCTCTGTTCGAAACCCTTGTGCAACTGTGAGTACCTTTGAAATGTATCTGTGATACTTGTATAACGAACGGTTCGGTTAGAACCAGTCCTTCATAGTAAATCTAGGTTGGTTTCCCATTGAGGAGCAAGTGACTGTGGATTCACTCGGCCAAACCTTGTTGGCGTGCATCACAGTCACGAAAGGGGCTGTCTCTATTTCTCCTCACTTGGGGCATGTCCTCCTCCATCTATCTCTCGTTTCGCTCAAATTAAACATGCCCCCCCCCCTCTTCTATCCCTCTTTTTTCAATCACAACAGCTTAGTTGTCCTCGCTTCTCCTTTCTCTCTCTAACCCCAAGTGTAACCCTTAATTGTAACAGTGCCATTCTCTTTCTCTCTCTCTCTCAGGACTTGCACAACACCATGTGTCTCGGCCCCCCCTGATCTCATCATCGGCCGTCTCGATTCCCCGGACACCTCACCTCGACAAACCCGGCGCTAAACTTCAAAGTTGGATTACCCAGTTTTTATCTCGCCCCCGGGGGGACTGCGTAATTTTAATCCCCGGTCCACCAACCGATCCGGTCCTGGACATCTGATTACCCGCCAAGGTCAGGAGAAATGTTTCCTTGGAGCCTCGTCTCTCTGGACTAGTCCTTGGGGTCCTGCTGACCGACGACCCCTATGTTAAACGCCTGAGGAATTGGTTATTCTCTATTTTTTTGTCACTGGCTACTGTCCCCAAAGGCGGCGGGCGATACCATAGCTAGTTGGTCCTTCAGACACAAAGGAGCAGTGCTTTACGGGTCCCTGAGACCAAAAGACATTGGCAAGCAGCGCGTCCCTGGATGCCTTTGTCCTCATTTCATCAACCCATGGTCCAAGGAGGGACGGGTATTCTCTAGTGCCACTTTTAATGTAAACGGAAGATTATAGCACAAAAAAGGAGCGCTGCCCAGTTAGAGAGCCAAAGAGTGACAAAGTGCTGCCGCTTTCACACTCTCTTAGTCTTCTCTCCTCCCGGTCTGAGCTGCCCGTCGCAGAGCAGCGCACCACCCCCCCCATGCCGCCATGCCCATCATCAGCAATGCCAACCAGGACTTCAGCAGCAACCTGTCGCTCAGCGATGACAGCAGCCTGGACCGCATCTTCACGGAGATCCCAGAGACTGAGACCATCAAGGTACGGTAGGAACTTCGGGAAACACTTAATTATTATGAAATGGTTGTGTAAATACTGTGAGTGGACAGGTGAATCGGTCTGTGGTGAAGATGGTGCAGAAACCTTCACTGATTGACTGACGAACCCACGTCGTAGAGTAAATGGTAAATGGCTGCTTTTTTATATAGCGCTTTTATCCAAAGCGATTTACAATTTGTTCCTCACATTTTACCCATTCACTCACACATCCACACACCGACGGCAGAGGCGACCATGCAAGGTGCCAACCTGCTCATCGGGAGCAATTAGGGGTTAAGTATCTTGCTCAAGGACACATCGACACGCTGCCCGGGAGGAGCGGGAATTGAACCGGGAGCCTCCAGATTGCCAGACGACTGCTCTACCTCCCGAGCCACTGTCGCCCCCTGTGACAGTGACAATAGGACGTTTAATCTATGAAAAATAATAATTATGAATTTATTATAATTATAAGATGTACAAGTGAGCCGCCATCTTGTAAATATGCATTTAATCTCTTCACACGCACATACACACACGCATAGAGGTCTTACTAACTACGGCGATTCTTTCATTTTAAATTTTACATTTCAAACCTTTACTTACCCTCATTTACAGTCACGTCAAGAAAAACATAGAATTACACAGCATATAAAATCATAACAATAAGACAACAAGACAAGGCAAAGAGCAAGGATAACAAACCAATTAAAACACATACTGTACAACGTGATTGACAAAGGTTGGACATCAAGGTTTTAAACTCTGCAACAGAGAGTCTCAAGCTTTAATGACTGTTGGAGTTTATTCCATGAGCTAGGGGCATCGTAGTGAAATGCAGATTTACCCTGTTCTGAGCAAACTCGGGGGACCTTGTGGCTGCAATTCTGAATGGAGCATTCTTGTCACAGAAAAGGTACAATGCACATACAGTATTTAACATGTTCTCAGTGTTGGGACAACCCCTCATTCTGGAAAAACAATGCAAAACACAGGAAAGGACATTTTCACAATAGGTCCCCTTTAAAAGAAACATAGAAATAATATAGGTTAAGAAACTAACAGCAAACTATGGTGGACAAATGTTTACACAATGATTAAAGATATGAAAGTACAAGTCACTATGGAACTCAATGTGGAACTTTATTGTAGTCTAGCTTTTAATTTCCTTTGCTTATAAAATTCTAACATTTTGAGGGTTAGGGTTAGGAATCATCTGTGGTTATTCTTAAAGGACCGTTCCAGTCCTGGAGTTCCAAGTAATTCTTGGAATGGTAGAGAAATCAAGGCGCCCTTCTTTTCTCATCATCTTTGACCATTTCTGAAGTAGTTATTTTCTGCCGATTCACCACTGCCATTGGCTTCCTATCCAGTGTATCTGTGTGGCAATGTGTCTTAAACACTGCATCAATTGAAGAAAGTCACCACATTTGACAAAAATGTCATGCTGACATATTATGTGTGACATCTTTTGTAAAATGTTTTTCCATCGTGATACATGGTAATAAAGTATCTGAGGAAGAATTAATATTATTCCTTTTTAGAAACAGTATTAACTCAATCAGCGCCGCAGCGATATGCGTGATGTGTTGTTAACAGGCCGACGCTCTAAAATATAGGTATACGTGGCGGTGTTTGCAGGGCTATAACTATATTCTATATTATAGCTATGGATACAATACTATGGCCCATTTGACATCGACTATCTATCATTCAATATGTGTTAAAGAAATAATTTCTTCATCCATACATTCCCGTTTTATACCGTGGTGAATATGACTATAGTTTAATTTAGAGTAATCCTGTCTAATCCCAGAAAACTACGCTATGCAGCAATACGTGCAATTCACTAAAAACTTTGCCATTTCTAGCCTGTACATGCTACTATTTCGAAATCACATCTATATTATCGGTATTATGTTTCATCATGAATGCATGAAAGGGTGGTGTGGGATATTGTGGATATCCTGAAGAATGTTCTCAGTCAACCGAGGTTCAGTTAATAACAAGGTTTATTAACCAGACAGATAGAAATATACATAGTAGTTAGAGAGAATGGCTGAGGGGCTCGCCCCAGGTGATCAGCTGAATTTACCCAGGTAGAGACCAGGAATGCTGTCGGGAGGAGCCCTATATAGTTAAAAGGGGGGGAGGTGGTCCCATTTGATAGGTCAAATGGGTGGGGGGGGGGGGGGGGACACACAGGATAGGGGACAAAGGGGAGGGGAGGGGGGGTGTCTTTACATGAGAGTTGGGGAATCAATATATTATTCCACAGTGGGTAGTTTTTTGATGCTTTGATCGTCACCAACGGCACACGTTGTGGAGTAACGTTACACACATATATTGTGATCGAAGTGAAGTCATGGTTAGATCACAGCAGGATTGATACCATATACCTTCACTAGAATGTACCCCAAAAAGAATATTCCATTTATCTGATTGCAAGTCCCAGTATTGGTGTCGATCGTGTCGCCAACATAATCCGCCACACATCATGCACCAGGAGCATTTCACGCTTCTCAATCTGATCATTATAACCGCTCCCCTTGCCCGACCAATACAAATCTGACCAGAGATTTTTGATCGACGCACAGGCCAAGATATAATGTTTCAAAGGGTGCTCGATACTGCCACCTGGGTGGATGCAGCCGGTATTTCACTTTGGCATTCTCAGGATGATTCCCCATGTTAACCCAGATGTATGTGTGCCTGTAATGAAATATCGAATAAAAGAAATAACGATGAAAACCCGACTATACTGGCACTGAACGGTTGGCGAGTTAACCCGACTATCATCGGGTCCGGCGCTGATTGAGTTAAGGAACAATAGAGCAACCTTTCAGCGGAGAAAAATAACACTTTTCAGAAAAATAAATGGACCTCAGATGTTAGCATGGTGTTTTAGTCAGATGTTAGCATGGTGTTTTAGTCAGATGTTTGCATAGTCAGATGTTAGCATGGTGTTTTAGTCAGATGATAGCATGGTGGTTTAGTCAGATGTTAGCATGGTGTTTTAGTCAGATGATATCATGGTGGTTTAGTCAGATGTTAGCATGGTGTTTTAGTCAGATGTTAGCATGGTGGTTTAGTCAGATGTTAGCATGGTGTTTTAGTCGAGATGTGGTGACTTTCTTCTTCTATGTTCACCGTGCAGACATGCGAGAAGAAGACAAATCTTCATGAATCCAAGGCATCACATGGTGATAATTGATATACACATGATAATCTTTAGGTGAAGGGGTCCTTTAAGGATTGCCACTTTAAGACACATGTTCAGATACAATGGAAGCCCATGGTAGTAGGAATTGGCAGAAAATAACTATCCAGTAATGGTAAGATTAGGAAAAAGGGCACCTTGGTTTTGTATCAAGGCATGAATGACTTTGAACTTTGAAGTATTGAGTTCTACATTTGGATCCTTCATGACAAGGTTTAGTTTCTGCTTCTGTGAAGATCTTCTGTGGAATATTTGTCTGCATCTCCGTCTGTCTTGGTTTCCCTCACGTCAGAGTTTCTCTTCAGATCACTTATTCTGTTTAAACTGGCTTTGATTTGTTGTCTTCCTCTAAACCTCTACTTGTTCATGTTGTTAGTGTGCTACAGTGTTAGTGCCTTGCTCAGAGGGTCATGCACTCATACCCATTGAGCCACACAAGACAAAAGAAAGCTATTTACATCTTCTAAATTATAAGAATAAATAAGGCGAAAGAAACCTATTTACATCTTCTAAAATTATTCCTGTCCTGCGTCTGTCGCATAAATCAGCCCACGGTGCTCCAGGTCATAAAGTTTGGGTTCCGCTAAACAAAGTCAAAGTCATAGGCTAAGTTTATTCGTCACATACACAATATTATACAATACATACAATATACAATATTATGTACAATGGCAGTGAAATGTGCCATCCTGTGCGTACATCAAAAAAGAAAAATAATAACTCTATTAAAGGGGCACATCCAAAAACTCTTAAGCAGTCATTTTGTTTGACAGTTATTGAGAGTAAATTAGTTTGAATATGGCCACCTGTGATGTCAACGTGGGACATTGGATCCTTATGTTCTGTTAATTACAGCACCATGAAATGATGTAGATGAAAAAAAGCAATGCCTCGTCTTATAGGGACTGCTAACCTTATCATTTAATTGAGCTGTAATTAAACACAACGCAAGGATTAAATGTCCCTGATGACATCACTGGTGTCCCTATTCAAACTCACTTACTCTCAATAACTGTCAAACTAAATGAACGTGTGCAAAACCGCTTCAAGCTTTTTGGACGTGCGTCTGAGATGATGTGCAAAATAAATCAGCATTGTTTTTGGGTGAAGTGCCCCTTTAACCCTTACCACACTACCGAAGGTTAACCTTTCACTACCACACTCACTACCACACTGCAGACGGTTAACCGTCTGCAGTGTGGTAGTGAAATGGTTAACCTTCGGTAGTGTGGTAGTGAAATGGTTAACCTTCGGTAGTGTGGTAGTGAAAATGGTTAACCTTCGGCAGTGTGGTAGTGAAAAGGGTTAACCGTCGGTAGTGTGTTAGTGAAAGGGTTAAACCTGCGGTAGTGTGGTAGTGAAATGGTTAACCTTTGGTAGTGTGGTAGTGAAAGGGTTAACCTTCGGTAGTGTGGTAGTGAAAAGGGTTAACCTTCAGCAGTGTGGTAGTGAAATGGTTAACCTTCAGTAGCGTGGTAGTGAAAGGGTTAACCTTCAGTAGTGTGGTAGTGAAATGGTTAACCTTCGGTAGTGTGGTAGTGAAAGGGTTAACCTTCGGTAGTGTGGTAGTGAAATGGTTAACCTTCGGTAGTGTGGTAGTGAAATGGTTAACCTTCGGCAGTGTCGTAGTGAAAGGGTTAACCTTCGGCAGTGTCGTAGTGAAAGGGTTAACCTTTGGCATTGTGGTAGTGAAATGGTTAACCTTCGGTAGTATGGTAGTGAAAGGGTTAACCTTCGGTAGTGTGGTAGTGAAAGGTTTAACCTTCGGCAGTGTCGTAGTGAAAGGGTTAACCTTCGGCATTGTGGTAGTGAAATGGTTAACCTTCGGTAGTGTGGTAGTGAAAGGGTTAACCTTCGGCAGTATGGTAGTGAAAGGGTTAATAAACGAAGTAAAACTCAACAAACAACGTAGAACACGCCTCTCAGAGATCAACAAGCATCTCGTTTCTGTCCTCACCCCGCAGGGCGTTTACTACCAGAGGGCTCAGTTCATCCGGCGACCGGAGGACCTGCTGTCTGTCGACCACGGCCTGCTGGCGGTGATCAACGTGGGGGGGAACCGCTACACCTTCCCCTGGAGCACCCTGGAGCTGTTCCCCCTCACGCGGCTGGGGCGGCTGAGCGGCTGCCGCTCCCCGGAGGACAGAGCCCGGGTGTGTGACGACTACGACGAGGCCCACAAGGAGTTCTTCTTCGACCGGTCGCCGTCTGCGTTCAGGTAGATATATCATCATCAACCTTTATTTATTCTCGAAATTACAATTGAGGTCACCCTCATTTTCAATGTAGTCGAGACTTTACAGACATTTCAATGCACACATTTCTACAATATAACAATAATAAATATGAATAACTATCTACATAGTACTCAGTCCAGAGTGCACCACAGCAATTAGTATAAAAAAAGTAACATTGCATAAACTTCAGACATAAGAATAGGTATAAAAGACAATAAAAGTAGTGCAATGTAGATGTGCAGATTTAAGAATAGGCATAAAATAAGTACAATAGTACAATGTCGCTCGAAAGCATGTGAACCCCCCCGGAACAGTCAGTCCCCCGAACACCTCACACATCAATCCCTACCACATCCCCATCCAAGACACACCCCCTGATAAAGGACGCCATATATGAGCGTCGATACTGGGGGGGAGACCAGGATTGGACACAGGGGTTGATACTGCAAACGGGCTGGATAACCTGGTCAGGAAGGCCAGTAACGTGGTAGGGGTGGAGCTGGACTCTCTAGCGGTGGTGGCGGAGAGGAGGAGCCTTGCTAAGCTCCATGCCATCAGGGACAACCCCTCCCACCCACTACACACAGACTTGGCTGACAGGAGGAGCACGTTCAGTGCTAGACTAAGACTCCCGAGATGTAACACTGAACGGCACAGGAAGTCCTTCATTCCGACAGCCATCACACTTTATAATGCATCACTGTGCCTCACTGCATCACTGAGCACAGGGTGACAGTACTATATTCCTGGACTTTTACTTTTACTTTTAAACCAACATACTGTAGTAAAAAAACAATTACTGTATATTTCTGTATATTTTTACTGTATTCTTTTTTATATTAGAATGTATCCCGGACCGTATTTTATTCTTAGGCTTATTTGTATTCTTATTCGTGACTTTTGTTTTTGTCTACCTAAATGTTTACTGTTTACTGTGAGCGATTTGTAGTGCCAAATTTCCCTCGGGATGAATCAAGTATTTCTATTCTATTCTATTCTATATCGGAAGGGGGATATCCACCCTAAAACAGAATGTACACTGTGTTGTTCTGGTGATAGTTAAAGGGGCACTTCACCAAAAAACATCCCAAGTTTCAAGTTTGCTTTTATTTGTCACGTATATAGTACAGTACATTACAGTGAATTGCTTGGTTCTGTATGAGCCCCTGAGAATGTGCTTCATACAGTAAAATAAGTAAGTAAAAGAGGAATAAAGTCCCAACACTGTATAGTTGTACTGTTACTATACACAGTAAAAATGCAGACAATGAGGTACAACACAAAAATGAGGTATGGATGTAGTGCAAATCTCTTTAATAAATAGATAAAATATGGTGTAGTGTTAAAGCGTTTAATTTAGTGTGACAGTTATTGAGAGTGAATGAGTTTGAATGTGGTAACATCGGGGATATTGAGTCCTTGTGTTAATCACAGCTCAGTGAAATGCTATGTCCCTAGAAGACAAGGTATAGCTATTTGTTCAACTACATAATTTCATGGAGCTGTAATGAACACAACACAAGGATTCCATGTCCCCGTCCCTGATGACATCAGGTGGGCGTATTCAAACTCATTTACTCTCAATAACTGTCCAACTAAAACTAAACTGTTTACTCATTTACTGTGAGATGATGTGCAAAATAAATCAGCGTTGTTTTCTGGTGAACTGCCCATTTAAGTCAATATCTATAAACGGAAATTCAATACTTTTAGGGCATCAATTGAATTGCCTCAATGCTATTGCGTTTCGATGAATACCGTGTCATACGATACCACATTTAAATACCTACAGTAAGTAGTCAGTGAACCAGTGAGCATGTTTGTTACTTATATATAACGTATAAGGCGGCACGGTGGCACAGTGGTTAGCACTGCTGCCTCACAGCAAGACGGTCCTGGGTTCGAACCCCAGCAGGGGGCCTTTCTGTGTGGAGTTAGCATGTTCTCCCTGTGTTCGCGTGGCTTTCCTCTGGGTACTCCCGTTTCCTCCCACACCATAAAGACATGCATGGTAGGCAGGGACTACAGATGAAAACTAGCTCATTAACTAATTCTGGCACATTTACATTGATGTGGAAACTGAAGATGTTGATTAATGTGCACTGTCCCTGGGTAATTTTTTTTTTTACAAATAAACTTAAAGGAACGTGCCAACTTTTGGGGAAATTTGCTTATTTGCCATCTATCCTGGAGTTAGACAAGCAGATACATACCCTTTTATTCTCTGTGCATGCATTAGGCTTAGGGAACAGCCGCACTGTTAGATTAGCTTAGCGTCATTCACTGGAAGTAGGTGTGCCAGTGTAGCCTAGTTCCCAACAGTCACAAAATACATTCCAAAACGTTCCTGTAAACATGTTGTGACCTGTGTATTACCACGTAATTTTTTTAAATTATAATTAAACATTTTAGTTTTCTAAGCAGATCTATTTTTTGCCGAAACCACTGCTGCCCGGGCGCAGTGATCTCATCACCTTAAAACCCCCATTTTTCAAAAACCAACAGGGCTTTTGAGGTGATAAAATCACTGCGTGGTGCAGCTGTTCCCTAAGCCTAATGCATGCACAGAGAAGAAAAGGGTATTCTGCTTGTCTAACTCCAGGGTAGATGGTAAATAAGCTAATTTCCCAACAAGTTGGCGTGTTCCTTTAATTAAGGCTAGTGATTGGCCGATTCCTCTGTAACAAAAGCCCCCGATTATCCCACGCGACACACGCACGACGCTCATAACATGTTGCCCGTCGACCCCCCCCCCCCACACCAGGGTCATCCTCAACTACCTGGCGGCGGGGAAGCTGCGCATCCTGCGCGAGATGTGCGTGCTGTCGCTGCACGACGAGCTCATCTACTGGGGCGTGGAGATGACCTACATGGAGCGCTGCTGCAAGCGCAAGATGTACACGCGCATCGAGGAGGCCAACGAGCGCGAGCGGCAGGAGGAGGAGCGGCGGCAGAGGAACGCCATGCAGCAGGCGCCGCCGGAGGAGAGCCGCTACCGCCGCACCATGATCTGGCTGCGGGACATGGTGGAGAACCCGCAGTCCGGCCTGCCGGGCAAGATCTTCGCCTGCCTCTCCGTCATCATGGTGGCCATCACCGTCGTCAGCCTCTGCATCAGTACCATGCCCGACCTGCGGGAGGAGGAGGACAGGGTGAGTCGGACGAGTGCGTTTGCGTGTGTGTGTGTGTGTGTGCGTGTGTGTGTGCAGGGATTCACTAAAAACTTGGAATCTCATATACCACGTTCCAATGAGCGCTTAAGGTGAGGGAGTGAGGTCCAATGATGTTTAGGTTAGGGTTAAGGTAGAGGCTTGGTGCATACAAGGAGAAAAAACTTGGAATCTCATGTACCACGTCCAATGAGCGCTTAACCCTTTCACTACCACACGACAGAGGGTTATCCCTTTCACTACCACACTACACAAGGTTATCCCTTTCATTACCACACTACAGACCGTTAACCATTTCACTACCACCCTACAGACCGTCTGTAGTGTGGTAGTGAAAGGGTTAACCTTCTGCAGTGTGGTTGTGGAAGGGTTAACCCTTTGTCGTGTGGCAGTGAAAGGCTCAACCTTCTGTATTGTCGCAGTGAAAGGGTTAACCCTTTGGTAGTGTGGTAGTGAAAGGGTTAAGGTGGGGGAGTGAGGTCCAATGAGGTTTAGGTTATAAGGTAGAGGCTTGTGCATACATGAGATACCAAGTTTTTAGTCGGCTCTGTGTGTGTGTGTGTGCGTGTGCGTGTGCGTGTGTGTGCGTGCCTGTTAACAGGGAAGTGGTGTAAGTGGTGTGAGATGGCTGTCCTCGACCCCATGACCCTGGGGAGTGCAGTGGTGAGGATGAGGCCTGTAGAGGATGTTCAGTTCAAAGTCAAAGTCTTTATTTGTCATGTAAATAGACACATCAGACCAGTAGCTACAATGATTTTCTTTAAATTCTTCTGCTACCGTAGTCGTATTGTAGTACTGTACAGGGCAGCTATTGATAAAGCTATTGATTACTTAGGGCCCAGGGAGTCCTTACAGAGGCCCTGTGTGCCTGTGTGTGTGTGTGTGTTTTGTGTATGGGGGGGTGCTGTGGTCTATATACACCATGAGAATAACTCTGAGAGCAGACAATGAAGTTATTCTCTGAGAGTGTTGGCGTTGAGCGTGTTCTTCCTTGGGGTGGTTTATATAGAACTGGGGAGTCAGGTGATTTATTTCAGGTCTTTTAAGACCCGCCTGGTTCCCGACAACATTTTTGTCTATTACCATAGTGGTTTCTCAAGGTAGCGGGTTTAATATGATTCCACTTATTCGATTGGTCTGACATTTCACGGTAGCAGTGTTGAGCAGGGCCGTGCAGAGAGCCTTTAGAGGGGCAGGTGCTCACATTTTAAAAAGGGCACAACATGTATCATAAATCAGCTGACAGACGGGCAAACGTGAGGCGAGATGCTCGGTTTGCGCTAGATTTCTATTGGCTAACGGGCCCCTCATTCCATGAGGGAGGGCAACGCGTCGTGCAACATAACAGAAAACCATGCACCTCAGACAGACAGGCTTTCAAATATTTATTTTTATTTATAATATTATTAATTGTTAACCCTTTCACTGCCACACTACGAAACAGTTAACCCTTTCACTGCAGCAATACACATAAGGTTAACTCTTTCACTGCCACACAACAGCAGGTTAACCCTTTCACTACCACACGACCACTGTCGTGTGGCAGTGAAAGGGTTAAACTTATTCTTGATGAGGACCATTACAAAAACAATTATAATAATAATAAAAAATGTAATAAAAGCCTTGCCAAAAATTGGGCAAAAAAGTGTTTGGGCACCCAAAGCCCCCCCCCCCCCCTCTGCACATGCCTGGCTTTGAGCATAATTAAACGAGATCTGCATATTTACATTTAGGGGTACAAGACTGTGTACCTAATGCAATTTAATCTCGACTAGGGATGCTCGATATTGGCTTTTTTACCGATACCGATATACCGATATTTTCCAACTCTTAATTTCCGATACCGATATCAACCGATATCAACCGATACCAATATATGCAGGGTTTCCCCTGCCAAAAAACTGAATTATTTCAGGTAATTATAACATTACATATGTCTTGTTGTGGAATTAACATAACAGTATGCATACTTTTGACAATAAATAAAATCAGAATTTGTTCTTACTTGCTTGCCTGGGTAAATAAAGGTTATAGAAATGTAAAAAAAAAAAATAATAATAATAATAAAAAAAAAATTGAAAACCGATACAGATATTTTCCGATATCACATTTGAATGCCAATATCGGTAGGCCGATAATATCGGACATCCCTAATCTCGACTCATTTACAGAGGCATATAGGTACCTATACCGTAGTTAATGAGTAAAGATTATGATATAAAATATTTACCTTTTATTGGTTGTAACAGTATACAAATTTAATAATATATAGGCCTACCTCTGTCAAAGATCATGAACCTACACAATACGGTTTGACTGTAATGCTTATTTACTTTACTTTACTTTACTTTACATACGTAACCGTCTGTAGTGCGGTAGTGAAAGGGTTAATCTAGTTTTGATCTAGGTGGCTATAATGGGGGGGGGGGGGGATAACAGGTGGAACCTCACTCCTCAGTACTATACACCACGACCAATGTGTGTGTGTGTGTGTGTGTGTGTGTGTGTGTGTGTGTGTGTGTGTGTGTGTGTGTGTGTGTGTGTGTGTGTGTGTGTGTGTGTGTGTGTGTGTGTGTGTGTGTGTGTGTGTGTGTGTGTGTGTGTGTGTGTGTGTGTGTGTGTGTGTGTGTGTGTGTGTGTGTGTGGCGTGGAGGGGTGATGGATTGGGGCACTGGGACGAATCAATGACTGTCTGACAGCTATGGTGTGGCTGCTTCCCCCGACGGAAGCGCGCATCCATGTGCATTTTTCTCTTTGCGTGACGTGAGATTGCTTTAGGCCTTGATACATAACGGGTAACATTTCGAGGCAGAGAAGATGGCTGGTACATAGCTTTAGGTGTGGGGTCGGGATCAGAACATTTCAGTTCTGACATATAATTGTCTGCAAAATGTCAACGTCGTATACTGCCTTAAAATGTTAATGCTATTTATCAAGGCTTTTTACGAGTGGAGTAAATTGAATTGAACTTTATTTGATTGGTGTCCCTTTACAGGAAAACGGTACTCATCGTCGCAAGGTACAGTACCCATGATACAATGTAGCATCCAGAAGAATGCAGTGCATATACATAAATGGTTATGATACAGACACTTAATACATAATAATAATAATACATAGGGGGATACAACCAAAGACCCTCATCAAACTCAAATTTCTTTGACTTTGAATCCTATTCTGATACGATCATTTCGAACAATTATGATACAAATAAACTGTGAAAATGAAGAAAAGGAAAGTGGAGGGAATCAACTAAAGCTGCACTTTTTGACATCAAGATCAATCTTTCGCATAACTTTGGCTAGGGGTGTAGCACACAATGGTCTCATTTATCAATATTTCGGTTGATTAAGTTCCGTGACACAATTTACTTAAAAAACACTAACCAGGCGTGCCGGCTGTTTTCGGAGGACTCATTAGCATTTTCTAAGTGGATATTTCTTTTTTTTGTATATTGTATATTTAAAAAGCACTCTGTGTATTTGAGGCTTGGTAAATGAGGCGTGTGACAATAGGCAGTGTCCTGAACGTACCGGAGTTTGCAGGGAGACAGCTGTGAAGGAGAACTGCCATACGAATGCATAGATCACTGATAACTATTGATAACTACAGCTGGCATGTATGTGTCCCGATGTGTGTTGTTGTGTGCTACTGTGTGTGTGTGTGTGTGTGTGTGTGTGTGTGTGTGTGTGTGTGTGTGTGTGTGTGTGTGTGTGTGTGTGTGTGTGTGTGTGTGTGTGTGTGTGTGTGTGTGTGTGTGTGTGTGTGTGTGCGCGCGCGTGCGCGTGTGCGCGTGCGTGCGTATCAGAAAGAGAGAGCGAGACATACAGGTATAGAGAGGTGGAGAGGAGAGAGAAATAGAGAGAGAGGGAATTGAAACAGCCTTTAATGAATGAGACTGTGTAATTTATTCCTCCAGTGTTTTCATGCTGAGAGACACAGTTGGGGATCATAAAGCAAAGTGATCAATAGTGTTTCCAGAAACCACTCACTGATCAACAAGGAAGGCTAATTTGCAACAGCAGTTATGCTAACTTTATTACCAGCAAACCAATGCTGTTGCTAGGAAGTTGATTGCCGCTCTCTTTCTCTCTCTGTTTCTTTATCTATCTCTCTATCTCTGTCTGACTGGCTTGCTCTCTGTCCCTCTCTTTCTCTCTCTGTCTTTCACTCTCTGTCTGTCTGACTGTCTCTCTCTGTCTGACTGTCTCTCTCTCTCTCTCTCTCTCTCTCTCTCTCTCTCTCTCTCTCTCTCTCTCTCTCTCTCTCTCTCTCTCTCTCTCTCTGAAAAAGGGAATCGATGCTGCTCAGGGTGGATTAACTTTATGAGATTTTCAGCCGATTTAAATGAGATTGAATTTGAATATCTCTCATCATAGTCACCCGCCCTGATCGATG
This sequence comes from Notolepis coatsorum, assembly GCF_963971535.1. NCBI lineage: Eukaryota > Metazoa > Chordata > Actinopteri > Aulopiformes > Paralepididae > Notolepis > Notolepis coatsorum. The sequence goes on along the minus strand of NC_140182.1, from coordinate 32,391,521 downwards.
GCGTAGGCTACATGGCAACTCCGGTTACTGGTTCAGGAAAGCATTCTCAATGCTGGTTTTTGGCAGGCTCCTTGCTTATAGACGCTGCATTACATGACAGGCTTCCCGGGAATGATGAGCGAAAAGTGGGGTAGGGATATGAGCGGTGCACTCGGGTCAGGTTTCTGACGCTGAAATGTCTGACGGAAGGTGCTGTTCGGAGCTGCGAGTCCAAGGCAATTTTCATTAGTTACTAGTCCAGTTAAAAAGCCTTTAGTACATCAATGAACAGTGCACATCGGGGATTTCTTTATTTGTGTGTAACAGGTTTAATGATCTTAAGTGTTCATTGCATAAGCCAGTGTATAAAAGGCTTTCGAACTAGACTAATATTAAGAGCGCCATGGACCCTCTTTCTTGTCGGTTATGAAGGGGTGTTCTCTGAACTTCTAATGTATTTGTGCTTCTATTATATTCATTTTGGCTCCTACTCTGCTTATTTTGGGCTACTGTACAGTGTTGATGAGGAACTACTTTCATTTAGGGCTGGGCGATACGGCCTCTAAATGATTTCGCGAAATGTTTTGGCCATATCACGATACACCAGGGCTATTCAACTGGCGATTTGATGAATTTGACATGTCCAGAGAATTGATGCATTTTGTGAGCAACCCATTTGCCAATGTAGCTGCTATTTCCACAAAAGGACAAGAGTTCCTTGCATCACTTCACATTGATGAAGGTCTCCTGCAACTTGAAATAATTGACATGCAAGCATCATCTGCTCTGAAGCAGGCACTTGAGAATGAATCCACCACAACATTTTGGATAAAGTGTATTCATGTCAAGACATTCCCCAAATAAAAACGCTGGCAATATCTGCGCTAACAATGTTTGGCTCAACATACACCTGTGAATCCAGTTTCTCTCACATGAATGCCATTAAAACAAGCAACCATGCCTCCTTGACAAATGAGCATTTGCATCACTGTTTGCGGTAGCCCTCACTTCCTATGAACCCTCTTTCTCTGCCATTGCCCAGTCAAAGAAGTGCAATCGCTCTCATTAGATGTGTGTATGTAGGCTAGGCCTGTCTGCCCCCCACCCCCCTGATGTTTGAGAGTTAAGAGTCGACAATAAGTGCTAATAAGATGCTGTGATTTGCTGTTGTTGCACAGACATGAAGCACTTTTTCATAAGCTCAGCTGCACTATAAATGTGTTTTTTGTTCAAGTGTTGATGTTAGAATGTTCAGATGCACATCATGCACTTGTTTGTTTTTTATTTAATTTTTATATTGAAATGTTGAAGAGGAGATGTTGCAGTTGTTGCACAGTCATAAATGAAGCACTTTTTGCAGGAGATGTTGCAGATGTGGCACATAAATGAAGCACTTTTTTTGAAAAGTATACTACTTTTGCAATGTAGTTAAAGGGGAACTATCTTATAAATGGCCTTTTTCAGTGTTTAGCATTGTTTCCTAGCTATGTGGACTTATATTAATATGATCTATGTCTCTAATTCTCATATTGGCGCATTCTTCCAATTCTCCTCTCACAATATTCACCCTCACTGAACTGAGTCATCTGAAAATGTGCTGATTTGTGATGTCAGAGAGACACCGCTGCATGATAATCAGCTGAGTTTCCACACAGTGCCCACTGTGGTTGGAGCCCAGGCTCAAACGGCTTAAGATCTTGAGGTAGAAAAATGCTGTTTTTGAGTACTTGATTAGAAATACAAAACAATGAATTAAAAAAGAAAAAATTACAGAGGTGTTCCATAAACCCACAGGAATTGTGTAAAAGTGCCCCAAATAGTGAAAGAAATAGTAAAATAGTTCCCCTTTGGGGAGCTCCAGTAGCTCACCGCATATCTCGGCGCTATTTCTGCGTCGGGGAAAACCGTGCTCGTCACGGATCTGGGGACACGAGTTCGATTCCCGGACCCGCCGTCATTTCTCAGAATGTCTTCCCCTGCTCTACATCCCGTTTCAACCTGTTTCTGTCGGTCATACTTGACCAGAAAAGCGATAAACGCTAAAAAATAAAGTAAAAAAAAGAAAAAAATAGTTCCCCTTTAAATAAAAGTTGTGAAAATGTGGTTGCGTGTTGTGTCAAGTGTACATATATTCATAGCACGGGGAGGCGCCGTGGCAGTCCGGCCCCTGGCCCCTTGGGTTTCTGACAATGTGGCCCCCTGAACAATTTAGTTGAATAGCCCTGCGATACACAATATATATCGCAATATTTTGACATTTCTCTAAACTAAAGCACTTAAAATGCTTGATTTAACCCTTTGATGCATACAGGCACGCCAATATGATGATTATAATAGTCCCTGCAACATATGTTTGCATTAAACCATGAAGATGCTTAAAAAAATTATTAAATGAAAATGTACTAAGAGTAGTCTACTGTCACACACATACATCTTTTTATTTAAAATGTTTTAAATAACATCTAAGACAATTTATATAAAAACTCTTGGGGTTGTTTTAGGTTTGCGTTTGAGCGTCTAAGTTGCCGTAGTTGATGATGTGTGTGGGTTTGGCTAAAGTGGATAGAAAACACAGTTGCTGTTTGAGCGTCTAAGTTGCCGTAGTTGATGATGTCACACTAGGAAGTCAACACATGAACACACAGAGTTGGAACCTGGAGGGAGCCCGATGCATGAAGCGATATAAAGGAACGAATAGCCAATACATGTGAAGTTATCTTTCAACCTCTGTTGTCAAGCCTCGTCAATATAACCCCCCCCCCCCCCCCCCACCCTTTCCTCACTAATGGAACTGGTGTCGTGGAGTCACATTAGCCCGTTGTTCGCGTCAATTCAATTGCATGTCATTGAAGGTCCGTGCTGGTCTGTGTCTAGTGAAATGAGAGGAACGCTAAAGCAAGTCTCATCTCAGCCGTGGCGGCTTAGAAACTGACGTGACAACATATACTCCATGTTCACGATATAGTAATTTACTACATCTCATGTAGAACAAGCCGCGATACATCGAGTATACTCGATATATCGACCACCCCTACTTTCAATGTATTTTACTGACTTTAAATGTATAAAAAAAACATAATGTGTTTACCCTGAAGTCCTGGAGCACAGTAAACTCATCCCGATGTCGTCGAACATTAACCCTTTCACTACCACACTACAGAAGGTTAACCTTTCACTACCACACTACAGATGGTTAACCTTCTGTAGTGTGGTTGTGAAAGGGTTAACCCTTTGTCGTGTAACAGTGAAACGGGTTCATCTTCTGTATCGTCGCAGTGAAAGGTTTAACCCTTTGGTAGTGTGGTAGTGAAAGGGTTAAAAGCCAGAAAGCCCTCTGCAGACAGACATGATATGCATGAATCAACTCATCAGTGGAAACAGTTTCTGTTCATGCAGAAGCTGATCGACAGCAGAATGAGGATCGGTGGAAGTCGTTACATCATCCCTCAGTTGTCGGATGTACACACAAGATATCCATTATGTGTTAAGTAATTATTTGACAGCATTGACATAGTTCTGTACGAGAGGAACACAGCTAAAAGCTTGACAATCTTTCACATTTGGACTTGCTACCTTCAGATTTTCTAGTTTCAAACATTTAGTTGCATTATTGCTGGGTAATATGATTTATACACATTCTACAATTATTTTGTAGATTGGAAAAAATTGCTTCCTATGCTTCCTACTAACCCTCCTACTAGGGTGTAACGGTACACAAAAACCATGGTACGTTACGTACCTCGGTTTTGAAGTCAAGGTTCGGTATGGTTTTTGGTACAGTGGGGGAAAGTTTGGCTTTCCATGTTCCACTCAGGGGTGATGTAGTGTGCAGTAACTAACTGTACTTGTAGGGCTGTCAACGAATATTCTATATTGAAATTAATAATCGACTTGTAAACATTTTTAAATAATAATTATATTAGATTGTGTAAAAAACAGCGCCCGGTGGGCGGTCGTTAGTGGTTAACATACCGTTGTATTAGTTCGGTACACTACACAGCCGTTCGGTACGGTACGGTACACACTCAAACTTGTTTGGTTCGGTATGGATACGTGTACCTTTACACCCCTACTCCCTACGCTTCCTAACATCCTTCCTATGCTTCCTAACATGCTTCCTATAACCCTTCCTATTAGCAGTGTCACGATTCTGCAAATCCACAATTTTGATTTTAAGGTCACAATTCGATTTTCAATAAAAACACTTTAAATCAGAAAAAATAAGACAATTCTAATCCTGGCCAGTTATTGTTGTTGTAAAGTACCCTCCTGCCACCTAGTGGCTCTGCAGGTGCCGTTCAAGCTCTTGATAACAATTTCACTTTAAATGTATACGTTTTTCGTGTCACCCCTACTTCCTATGCTCCCTAACATCCTTTCTATGCTTCCTAACATCCTTATTATGCTTCCTATGCTTCCTATTACCCTTCCTATGCTTTCTAACATCCTTCCTATGCTTCCTATTACCATTCCTATGCTTCCTATTACCCTTCCTATGCTTCATAACATCCTTCATATACTTCATAACATCCTTCCTATGCTTCCTAACACCATTCATATGCTTCCTAGTGGAGATGGAGGTGGTAGAGATTTTACGCTCTACTGAGCGCACCTTTCTAGTTGGGGTTGAATTCGGTGATGATGAACCGAAATTCAACAAACACTTTAGAGACAATTATTTCTCTTGGCAACTGCTTGACTAATCGACTACAAGCTTCCGGGGGTTGTGTGTAGATCCCTGGTATTGAGACAGCGAGGCTCTGGTGGGAGAAACAGAAGCCTTCCTCAGGGGCTGGTGGAGCTGGCAGAGTTATCTCTCATCACCACACCGTATCGATCCCTGGCATCCGACACATGGCTGCAGGGAACAACTCCGGTTTTAAAGTGAAGCTGCGAGGCACTCTGTATGCTTCTCAGTGTGTGTGTGTGTGTGTGTGTGTGTGTGTGTGTGTGTGTGTGTGTGTGTGTGTGTGTGTGTGTGTGTGTGTGTGTGTGGTGTGTGTGTGTGTGTGTGTGTGTGTGTGTGTGTGTGTGTGTGTGTGTGTGTGTGTGAGAGAGAAATAGAGAGAGAGGATGTGTGTATAAGAGAGAGCGAGAGAGAGAGAGAGAGAGAGAGAGAGAGAGAGAGAAAGAGAGAGAGAGGATGTGTGTGTGAGAGAGAGAGGATGTGTGTAAGAAAGAAAGAAAGAGAGAGAGAGAGTGTGTATGTGTGTGTGTGTGAGAGAGAGAGAGAGAGAGAGAGAGAGAGAGAGAGAGAGAGAGAGAGAGAGAGAGAGAGAGAGAGAGAGAGAGAAAGAGAGAGAGAGGATGTGTGTGTGAGAGAGAGAGGATGTGTGTAAGAAAGAAAGAAAGAGAGAGAGAGAGTGAGAGAGAGAGAGAGAGAGAGAGAGAGAGAGAGAGAGAGAGAGAGAGAGAGAGAGAGAACCCTGCTCCACTACAGCTGACAGCCCAGGCTCTGCGCCAGAGCCATTCAGCTGACCTTGCCTGGCTATTATTTAATATTATTATTATATTGCATGAACAAGAAATTGGCTATGACAGAGAGGTGCACACTGGAAGTGCACACACACACACACACTCACACACACACACACACACACACACACACACACACACACACACACACACACACACACACACACACACACACACACACACACTCACACACACGCATTTGCATGCACACACACACTACATGGACTGCCATCATGCACAGAATAAATCTGGCATGTTTTCCATGTGTTTTATCGCTGTTGCTTGCAGAATGCAGCCAAAGTCTACCCTTTCAAAGGCGTGTGTAGCAATGCAGTAGGTCTTGTCATAGCAGAATGTTCTGGACCTTTTCTGCTACTGGGTCTGTTCCCAGAGGAGGCAACCGATGGTCCAGAGATCAGAAGTAGTAGTAGTAGATCAGATCTAGTGAAAATAAATTATTTATTTGTATCAAATATAAGTTTGACAGCAAACAAGTAAAAATAAGCTCAACAGTGTACAGGTATTGTTTGCTATGTAACTATAAGACAGGCAACAAAAGTTACTGGACAAGATTAGGACAGAGGCTAACAGAACCCAGAGCGTTGCAAAGCAATCGAAATGATAAGACACACAAGAGAATGCAATGCTACCGGCACAAGACTGGTGTCCTGAGCTGTCTGTGAACCTAACCCTCTGAAGTCGGAGCTACCCTGCACCTGAGAAATAGTATAACGTTACATTTTGTATCATAATAATCATAACACAGCGGCTGATACACTTACTTGTTCGCTCTCAGTAGACCATCGCCGTCCGACGACCTCAGAGAGTTTTTTAAGGAATGACAGCCAGTCACCAACTCCCTTCCTGAGGGATCAAACCCTCAACTATGGTTCCTTCTCGTGAAATATGTCTGTCCAATCAGAAACCAGATTCCGTCCTGACCTTCTCCCCATAGAGGGCACTGTTTATCCACAAATTTATTGTGACCATTAACAATACCGTTATTCAGGGAAAGTTGCCTATTATGACTCAGTTTCAGCCAGGAGAACGTAACCAACCAATTGTTAACTTTAGAGCATGACCCAAGTTTTGCCTTTGAGAACAATGGTTCTCGAGCCGTAACGGCACATGGGGCAGGAGCCTATCTCCTGTTTTCCGTAGCGTGAGGCAGCTTGATGTACAAGTACACCCCTTGGACATGACGCTAGTATGTCGCAAGGGCTTCCCCCCAAACCAACCCTTGATGCTGAGTGTCAAGCAGGGAGGATCTATGGGTACCATTTTTAAATAGTCTTTGGTATGACTCTGCCGGGGCTTGAACTCCCAGCCTCCCGAACTCAGGGCCGACACTCTACCCACGAGGCCACTGACCCAAGGTTTTGGACAAATATGTGCGCAGGTGGGGCACAGACAACAAACACATGTTGTCTGTGCCCCTCAGAACCGCACTCCAATGCCATCAAATGGATTTCCAGAATCTGCACCATCCACACGGGTACATTTGTAGCCTCATGAATCAATTCAAATCAAATTAGTTTGTAAGGCCCGACAACACACATGTCCCCATGGGCCGGACACATCTTCTTTAACTCAATCAGCGCCAGACCCGATGATAGTCGGTTTATCTCGCCATGCGCTGAGCGCCAGGACCCCCGAAAACCGGAGTATACTCGGGTGTTCATCGTTATTTCTTATATTCGATTTTTTTATTCATTTCAGGCACACGGACCCCGGGGTTACCAAGGGAATCACTCTGAGGTCGCTAGAGTGCAATACCGGCTGCATCCTGCTAGGTGGCAGTATCACCCACCCTTCAAAACCTTTTTTTCACACCCGGTGTTACATTTAATTCACTCCGGGCGCAGTTTTTTGGGTCAGGCGAGTCTAGCGGTTTACCCGATCACATTGAAACGCGTCCAATGCCCCCGATGCATGTGTTGTGCTGGGTGATGTTGGGGACACGATGGACACCAATACTGGAAATTGCGATCAGACAATTGGAATATTCTTTTTGGGATACCTCCTAGTGAAGGTAAGGACTATATGACATCAATCCTGCTTTGATCCAACCATGATTTCACATAGATCGCAACGATCCTATGTAACGTACTCCAAAACGTATACCGTTGGTGACGATCAAAGCATCAAAAAACGACCCCACCCCCTATTATATACATTTGATTTGGAAATAGTAGCATGTCCAGGCAAGAAACGGCAACGCTTATAGCAGAATTCACGTAGCGCCCTATAACTCAGCTTTTCAGGAAGTATCCCAGATCACTCCTAAACTATACAATATTCACCACAGTATAACACGCGAACGTATACATGAAAAAAAAAATTCTTTTTCACATGTTGAACGATGAATAGTTGATGTCAAATGAGCCATAGTATTGTCTCCATAGCTATAATAGAATAGAATATAGATATAGCCCTGCAAACACCTCCACGCATCCCTATCTCTTAGAGCGGTGGCGCAGTAGGAACACAGATGGCTAGACCTGCCGGCGCTGAAAGAGTAGAGTCAAGAAGAAACATCACAATAAATCAAGAACAAAACAAAAACCCATGAAGTCTAAAACATTTTAAATAAATAAAATAAATGAATGCAACACTCCCAGACATACCGCACGCGAAGGTAAGGAAAAACTCACTAAAACCTAGCAATAGGAAAAAATGCACCACAGGCAATGTGGAGGAGAGAAACCTTAGAAGGGCCGTTCAAGGGGGGATCTCCCTTCTTAGATGTCGGTGATAGTAGTGTTGCAATAAAACAATAAAACTCATGCATCTAGAGACATAAACAAATCACAAAGAGTTGCAGTACCCTTTTGGACTTGCTGGTGCAAGGAATTTGTTGTTTTGGGAATTGTTTGCAGCCAGTTATCTTACCGGTTAGCTTCCCAGGCTTACTCCGGCTGGTCTGTGTCCTTGATTTTGTAGCTCATAAACTAATCTCCGCTTGGCTACATACCATAGCCTACAGTAGTCTATAAATTCAGTTTAGTTTGGCCTCTTGGGGGAAATTCCATGTGATTTCAGGCTATACAAATACATTTGATTTGATTTGATCTACGCTGCGAGGCGTCACGCATCTAGAGACCTAAACAAATCATTTCCACGCTGCGAGGCGCCTTCAATCTCTGGACCTAAAGAATTCCCTATAGATTTATTCCTGACTGTATTTGGGACCAGCTCCTCTCACCCATCAACCTCGCCCGCAACGCTGACAACCGCAGGCCTTACAGAAAAGTGCACCAAAGCAGAAGAGACATTGCTGTACTATTAGCCTTCAACACATTCATTCATGAATGTATGAACTCACCATTAGCAGAGTTGGAGTCAATGACTGGATATGTGCAAGTAAGCTGGGACACTGTTGTGGTTAGGTGGAAGCGCCGGATGTGACAATAATAGTAAACATCTCTTGTAGGGCTGCTCGACAAGGGCAAAAATCATAATCATGATTATTTTGATTGATATTGAAATGACAGATTATTAAACACGATTACTCATATGATGATGACTGAATTTATTTGACCTTTCTACTTGACCAAAGTCTTCCTTTCTGTCATCTTCTACAAGTTACCAAAGACGTTTCAAAATAACAAGACAAAAGAGCAACATTGTTTTCATGTTCGTGGGAAGCCAATATCGGAAATTTAAATTGAACCTCAAAGAATCGCCCAGCCCTAGTTTCTTGATACTTCTAAACAGGTGTGTAAGGGTAACTACTTCTGAAGTTTGACTTGCAGGCTCATCTGTTCCCAAATCGACGAGGCAATGGTCCCTTCACTGCCTCCCGCTCCGCCTCCCGCTCCCGCTCCGGTGGTAGCGGTACTGACAGTTCTCATTATAGCCAAGTCATTTCCTGACTGTCACTGTCATGGCTCTCGACCGATCCTCCTACACTCGATGTCGCTGTCTAGGCAAACCACCTTTCTATATCCACACTGACGAATGGCTTCAGCAAAGATCTCTAATGTTAGCTACACAAATCCAAAATGGAACAGGACCATAATTCATGTTAACTAATTGCACACGCCTGTGTTTGCCCTGCAATAACCTATACAAAATGGCTGCCATGAAAAGGGCCTATCGTAACCTGTATAGGGAGGTGTAGTCTGACGTCACTTTGGACCGCCCGCGAGGTCCACCCGTATAGGGATTTATCATTGGGGAAATGCATTATCGGCTATTGTAACAATTCTGCCTCATGAACATTGGAAAGCTTTCCATTTTTGCACAAAATTAGTTCCCTTCTATCACTAACATTATTGTTTAAAGGAACACTCCAACATTTTGGGAAATTTGCTTATTTGCCATCTACCCTGGAGTTAGACAAGAAGATACATACCTTTTTCTTCTCTGTGCATGCATTAGGAGTAGGAAGACGTTGGGAACTAGGCTAATGGAGAAACCTACTTCCAGTGACTGACGCTAAGCTAGGCTAACGGTGCGTGTCTTCCTACTCCTACTGCATGCACAGAGAAGAAAAAGGTATGTATCTTCTTGTCTAACTCCAGGGTAGATGGCAAATAAGCAAATTTCCCAAAATGTTGGAGTGTTCCTTTAAGCATTTTTGGTTGAAATACAACAAATGTTTAGGATTAATTGCGAATATTTTCATGTTGAGCTATAGATTGTGGATGAATACGCACAGAAAGGTACACCATGTAAATGTTCATGCTTTATTTGTTTTAAACGAGACAATTTAGAAATGGGCAATGGGGAAATACATTGCGTTTTCAAGATGGTGGACCGGCCGGAAAAAGCAATGGCGTAACCACTACACCTCCCTATTGGCTGGCTGTGCTTTGTTTCAGCTCAGTTGGCCCCTGACATGACAGGTCACTGACATGAACAGTGAACAGACATGAACAGTGAACAGACATGAACAGTCACTGACATGAACAGTGAACAGACATGAACAGTGAACAGACATGAACAGTCACTGACATGAACAGTGAACAGACATGAACAGTCACTGACATGAACAGTCACTGACATGAACAGTGAACAGACATGAACAGTCACTGACATGAACAGTCACAGACATGAACAGTGAACAGACATGAACAGTCACTGACATGAACAGTCACAGACATGAACAGTGAACAGACATGAACAGTGAACAGACATGAACAGTCACTGACATGAACAGTCACAGACATGAACAGTGAACAGACATGAACAGTGAACAGACATCAACAGTCACTGACATGAACAGTGAACAGACAATAACATGACATACAGCTGCATTATGTCATGTTATTGTTTTCCAGAGTGACTGTTCATTTGCTGTTTATGTGCAGACACTCTGTTCTCCTCTCCTTCTCGAGAGATGCAGGGAGAGGAAAAGAGGAAGGGGAGAGAGAAAGTCAGTGTTTGTTGGGGAGAGAGAGAGTGAAGCAGAGAGGGAGACTGCGGGGAGTCTTGGAATGAAGAGAGTGTAAGATAAACACTCTCTCAGCCCCCCCCCCCTTCTTCTCCCCCTTCTTCCTTCCTACATCTCCCCTGCATAATGTATTTTGTCGCGCGTCCTCAATTGATCCCTCCCCATACATTTACATTTATGACTATGTTTCTCAAGGTAGAGGGTTAATATGGTTCCACTTATTCAATTGGTTTGAAATTTGACGGGAGCAGAGGTACCTAACATTTTTATCCCTCTAAAGCTTACATAGACACAGGTTCACCTGGACATACAGTGTAGTGTTATATTTGAGCCAATTCTGAGCTTATTCTTTGAGTTATTTATGATTCAGCGGAACCTACCCTTTATTGCTGGTGCAGTGTAAAGTCACTATCATACATTACCTTTGTGTGAGCATACAATATTTGACAAACAAAAAAGAAATTCCTATCAATGTCCCTCTGTTACACCGCTGAATGGCATGCTGGGTACAGCTCGCTAGCTAGCCAGGTAGCATAACAGTCTGTTAAGAGCTGTGAAAACAGAAATGAAAGATGAAGAAAGAGAGACTGGAGATGTTACCTGGGAAGTGGTCCCGTCGCCCTTGGGCTGTTTACTATAGCGTCAGTTCAGAGATGGAAAGTGGGGACTTCCCCTCAAATATTTATGAAATAAACTGGCAAATAGCTTCATGAAATATTGATTCACAGCCAGAGAATTATGTCCCAGGCCAACAGGTCGAAATGTAAAAGTTTGACCCCAAATAAAGTTGGCAGAGGCTGTAAAGGGAAAATCCATACCTATTACAGAAACCTAAAAAGCTGTCCCTTCTTTATATAGAATATTCCTTGATCTTAAAGCTACTGCAAGGAGAATTTTCAACAAAATATATAATATCATATATCATTGTCCGCCGGTTGCGATACCTAATAATTACAGTATCCAAACTAGATATTTGCATATTTGTTGTCCATGTGTAGACGCATCTCTGGATGTCAGTTTCATGACTAAGTAGATGATGGTGGTGCTAGAGGAGAGGTCATGGGGTCAACCAAGTCAATAGGGTTCCTCCTCTAGGGGTCATGAATGTGTACCTCAAATTTGAAAAGCTATTTGACTTCATGCGTTCACGGGGTGAATCCATAATAATAATAACCATCGCTGAAACAATTGGTAGCCTAATTCTCACGATAGGACATTTCCTATAAACCCTGTTGCTTCCTGTTGGGTTTGCGTTTGTTCCCCCCCCCCTGGCATGGCATTTGTTTTAATGATGAGTTGTTTTTGTTGACGAAGCAAGTTTTGTTTGGAAAGGCTTCACTTTTGAGTTGTAACGCTGTCAGCAGAACTCCCGTGGCTCTGACCTCGTCTCACACTATAGCGATATAAAAATAGACATTAACCCTTTCACTACCACACTACCAACGGGTTAACCCTTTCACTGCGACAACACAGAAGGTTAACCCTTTCACAACCACGCCACAGAAGGTTAACCTTTTTACTACCACACTACAGACGGTAGTGTGGTAGTGAAAGGGTTAACCTTTTGTAGTGTGGTAGTGAAAGGGTTAATGGACCCGCTGCGGTTTCCTCAATCGTCTTTCATTCTCACTGGCCTCCACGTGTTTCGGCAGTAATCCTGCCAAAGACTGGACATTGAATTTACAAGGATATAAGTCGAAATCCTCCTCCTTTTAAACAGTTCAGTGAATATTATGTGAACCCGAGCAACTTCCTCCCTCACTAACTCGCTGTGACGCCTTACCGTGATAGAGCTGGTAACAGTGTCTTCGGTTTTCCCCGGTCCGTCCAATGCGTGTAAATCTATGCCAGTATTTGCTAAACTGGATGTAATTCCACCCTAAAGCCATGAAAGATTAGAGCTGTGTTCTATCTCTCTCTCTCTCTCTCTCTCTCTCTCTCTCTCTCTCTCTCTCTCTCTCTCTCTCTCTCTCTCTCTCTCTCTCTCTCTCTCTCTCTCTCTCTCTCTCTCTCTCTCTCTCTCTCTCTCTATCTCTCCTATTTCTCTCTCTCTCTCTTTCTCTCTCTCTCTCTTTCTCTCTCCATTCATGACTGGTGTCTGAATGAAGTTATTCATTTTAATCGACTCAAGAATGCCTCTAGATATCAAGTGAATATACAGGAACATCATTATTACACACCATATTGATATGGAAACGGTACTAGTTTAGTCAATATAAGACACATTTGGGTACAAATATGTCACTTTATACAGTGGGTCTGAGCAATCTAATCTAACAGATTACGTTTTTGGGTGGACTTTCCCTTTAAGCACTAAGCCATGCAGACTCTCATGGCGTCCAGAGAACTTCTCCCCCCCACATCAAGCCCCCTCACGCTTCCGTAACAGGAGACGAGCTCCTGGCCTTTGGGCCATTCCAGTATGAGGAAGGCTTGCCTAGGGCGGGTGGACACACGCATCGCGGTTCTGACGAGATTAGAACCAATGAATCCACCCCATGCAACGACCCCTAACGGGTCGGGCTGAAAGTCCGACATCGTACTGCCCCCAGCGGCACCCTGGTCCCGCTTGTGACGCCAACTTTGGGATTCATTAGTTCTGGACAGATTTTTTGTTCTGCCTCAATCCATTAGAGTGGAAGAGGACTAGTGAATTAGGCTGCGCGGGGGGGGGAACATCAGGGTCAACATCCCCTCAGCGTTCTTTTCCTCTCGGAGGCTTTCTCGGAGCCGTCCGGTCGACTTTGACAATTTGGCCGCGGCGGGCAAGTTTGTTTTTCACTCCAGTGGCTAAATCGTTGGAAGTGCAGCGTCTCCCGGAGGCTATTAGCGTATCTGTGGTGGCGGCAGGCAGGCGTGGATTTAAGGATGCAGTGTCAAGTAGCAGAAAGAAGAGGCGGGTGGGAAAGGCAATAACCACTTTACTACTAAAAGACACCAAGGTATATTTGGTGGGTTGGTCCACTAGTGTCATTGTCATTGAGCATCCTGATGGCCTGGGGGCGTGTAGTCTTTTACCAACGCACTTGCATGTTTCCGCGATCTGATTGGCCACTGACGTTTCTCTCAGCGCCAATCGCGTTACGCCTAGTTTTATCACTGGTTAAGCTTGGCGACTCTTTCGAAGTTGGTTAAGGTTAGAGTTTGTCTTAGAGCAGGGCGATAGACCACCAGCCCTGATTCCAAACTCTAACCTTAACCAACTTCGAAAGAGTCGCCAAGCTTAACCAGTGATAGAACTAGGCGTTAGCTAGCTAGCAGGCTGTTAGAGGCAGAAATAGGCGTAACGCGATTGGCGCTGAGAGAAACGTCAGTGGCCAATCAGATCGCGGAACCCGAACGCGGAACTGCAAGTGCGTTGGTAAAAGACTACACGCGGCCTGGGGATAGAAGCTCCTTCTGAATCTCTCTGTACTGGCCATGATACTCCGGTATCGCTTGCCTGACAGCAGCAGTTCAAAGAGGCTGTTGTTTGGGTGACTAGAGTCTTTGATTATTCTCTTAGCCTTGGCCCTGTTGCGGTGGGCTCTTTTTAATCAGGTTCCACCCAGAGCCAGCGAGTGACATCAGCAGAATCCCTGAGTCAAGACCGTTGCTGATCTCCGATCTCTTTCCGTCTTTCCACATCAACATTCGAGATTCAGTTGTCTTGTGGCTTACACAGAGAGGGAATCGTGTCAAATATCGATCCCCCAAGAAGACTACAGGAACATGAACTCTCCGACGGAGTTATATTCACACTCTAAGCTGAGCCACGGACCTGGGGGAAGCGTTCCCAGGCCAGACACCCCTTGTGGATCTCAGACAGATTTTCTGCCAAGTGTTTGGAGGGAACAGAGTTTGTTTGTGTGTGTCTGTGTACATATCAACGCTCCCAGGGTGCTAGGCTGTCTCCGCTCCCATTCAAGACCCGTCTTGAGTTTACATCTCACTGCTGTTCAAACGTCAAACAGCTGTTTGTGGGCTTTTTTCACCGCCACGCCTCTGTAATTCATTCTGGCGGCTCGCAGAAGAGATGAATGAGAGAGGATGGGGCGGGGGGGGGGGGGTTGTTTAACAGATTTCTCTTCTCGGTAATACTTGTTTTGCAAAGAGACTGAGGCAAAGGATTATCCACACATCAGATTACAGCTGCAAATACTTTAATAAGTAACATTTATCCGGCCTTTGCACGTTTGCAACGCTGCTTGTTAAATGCTGCTGCGCCCCTCTCAGTCGACTCATCGTCCGGGTTTAGTCCTAGTTGACCAGAGATGTTTCAATTGATTTGGTCATTTTTAACATAAATTTTTTTCCAAGGAGAATGATAAACACTATATTTAAAGAGGTCCTTCCGCTCGCTTGTACATGGAGGAGAAACGCCGTTCTACCGGACTCCGACGAATCGTTTAGTCGTCAAAGCCCTGTGACTGACTCGTTCCTGGAAATCGAGAGCACCACTTGTACTACCCCGAAAGCTGTAATCCAGAGAGCGGATATTCGCGGATATTCCTTTGCTTCACGTCTCTCTCTCTCCACATTTATCTTCATCTGGCCTAAGACAAGGCGGAAGCGCACACAGCTACTCTTCTGTGCATAACATTATTTTTTGCCCCACAGCCCGTTTCACTGGCTTGATTTTCATCTCTTTTGTCATACGTTGTAGTTCCACAGGCGTAAAGCCTCTCCTCGAGTCTAGGGAAGAGGTTGACGAGGGATTTTGTTTTAAACATCTTCTGACTGAGTAAATCGTTTTGTCTCATAGTAAAAAAAAATAAAAAAAACTCTCTCTGCATTAATTTATATTTGTTTATATACTATAGTAATCCAAATGCACATGCTTCTCCATGCATACGTCTTAAAGGGGAACGCCACCTATATTGAGAATTCCAATGTTATTTCCGTGGTCTGGGGAAGTTGTTATTTCCGTGGTCTGGGGAAGTTGTTATTTCCGTGCTCTGGGGAAGTTGTTATTTCCGTGGTCTGGGGAAGTTGTTATTTCCGTGCTCTGGGGAAGTTGTTATTTCCGTGGTCTGGGGAAGTTGTTATTTCCGTGGTCTGGGGAAGTTGTTATTTCCGTGGTCTGGGGAAGTTGTTATTTCCGTGCTCTGGGGAAGTTGTTATTTCCGTGGTCTGGGGAAGTTGTTATTTCCGTGCTCTGGGGAAGTTGTTATTTCCGTGCTCTGGGGAAGTTGTTATTTCCGTGCTCTGGGGAAGTTGTTATTTCCATGCTCTGGGGAAGTTGTTATTTCCGTCGTCTGGGGAAGTTGTTATTTCCGTGGTCTGGGGAAGTTCAGTCAATATTTTTCTCCCAAAGCCGGTGCGGTGGAACCGGATCGGTGGATTACGCTCATGGGCGGAGCCTCGCGATCAATATGAATTTATTAACACATGGATCAATTGCAAATAGAGAGGTCAATGAGCTTGGCTAAGAGGAGTGTTCAGATATTCGGGCTATTGTCTTGATCAGACGAGGGATGTAGGATTGTAGAGCCAGGTTCATCCACAGCAGAAACCGGAGAAGTAAGAAGGTGTGATGTCATCAGGTGTGATGTCATCAGGTGTGATGTCATCAGGTGTTACGTCATCAGGTGTTACGTCCGAGGCGGCTCCATAGACAATGACATGGGAAACTGATTTAGTGAGACATGTTTTCTATACCCGAATGTACATAACAATATACCCTTTATTCTAGAGTAGTGTTCTCGGGTTTGAGGCAAAAGATGCAAAAACAAACCTTTTAAAGCCTTTAAAGACCCAAGATGAGGTTGACACGTGAGGCCCAGCGTCTCCAGTTTTTGGCAAATTTGAACAAATACAGGGAACATCAGTCATCTCTCCCAATTCACCGGAGCAGCTCCAGACTTCACACCTGATGACATTACATGATTTGGGGGAGAGTTGTTCATGGCCTTCCCCTTTAAGAAAACTCCTGGCGTCGAGGCTTCCTCTCTGCATTCATTTACATTCGTTTACGGCATACTAATCAACGTTTATACGCTTCTTAAGAAAGCTCCTTGTGTCGTCGAAGCACAGGAACGGTCATTTACATAGATTTACGACATCTTAATCAAAGTCCATGGTTGTGTTGACATGCAGTGTGTCCTCGATGCACGTCTTTAATATTCTGGCCTCAACACACACAATATCACACAGTACCACACACGTACACACACACACACACACACACACACACACACACACACACACACACACACACACACACACACACACACACACACACACACACACACACAATACCACACAGTACCACACACTATACTCTATTCTGGCCCATCGAGTAATTGAATTGGGTGTTTTATGTCCTTATTGCTGTAAATAAGAGTGGGATTGTATTTGCTGTTCAATAATTAACAATAATTAAGACATTAATCGCATGTGTCTGATTAAAGGTGTGTGTGTGTGTGTGTGTGTGTGTGTGTGTGTGTGTGTGTGTGTGTGTGTGTGTGTGTGTGTGTGTGTGCGTGCGTGCGTGCGTGCGTGCGTGTGTGCGTGCGTGCGTGCGTGCGTGCGTGTGTGTGTGTGTGTTTGTTTGTGTGTGTGGTGTGGGTGTGAGAGAAACAGAGAGAGAGAGACTACAGAGAGAGAGACTGCAGAGAGAAACAGAGAGAGAGAAAGACTCTATGGAGGGCATCGGTATAAGGCCACTTTTCAACCCCCTCTAAATCCATAATTAACAGATATTCAGAGGGAGAGGGAGAGAAAGAGGGAGAGAGATAGAGAGAGATCTAGAGAGAGAGAGAGAGAGAGAGAGAGAGAGAGACACACACACACACAAGGACAGTGTGGCTGCAGCAGGATTCAACAGAGGCAAAGGATTCGACCAAAACTCACTCTTTTATTAAACAAGCACCACACAGCACAGGTCTCCACTCGACCTAAATAAAAAAAATTAAAAGTCAATTAATCCAGAGCCAGTGGAGCACAGCTGGGGCTCCTCCCCTTTGATGAAGGGCCCCAGGTGTGGCCAACGCCTCGTTAACTCACTCGCCATTATCTCACCAAGCAGCTGACAGATGCCCCCCCCCCTCTGTGCTCACTGGGGCTGGGGTGCAGGTATTGGTAACAGAGGCCGGAGCAACACACTCCTGGACTGCTGAGGCTGGGAGGCAGACTACAGGGGCTGTTGCTGAACCTGTATTATTATTATTTATTATTTATATACATATAGAATTGCTCCATATGGATTTTAATATATCATGCTTTAAGTACTGTAGTTTTAATGTAGTTGGTGTTTTCTTTTATAGTGGTCTTTTTTTTTACTGTAGTTTTAACGAAGCTGGTGTTTTTATAGTGGTGAGTGTCTATGTATTGTGACTGTCTTTTAACCACTGCACAAATGAAGTTCCGAAAGGAAAAGAAAGTAATTTGAAGTTTTGAAGTTGAAGGCTGGGAGGCAGACTACAGGGACTGCAGCTTCAGCATCCTGGGCCGCTGGGGGGACAAGTTACAGGGGCTGGGAACCCACTGCCATGGAGCCAGCGCTGGGCTGGGGCCTCCAGAGCTGACTGTGCTGGCGATGGCCCTGGAACTGGCTGCTCCAGTGATGACTGCTGGAGCATTGCCGGAGCTGGGAACCGGCAACAACGCTGGCCCGGGGTGAGGCCGTCGTCATATGGCTGGCTAGTTGCAGCTGCAAAACCACCGTTGGCGGAGTCGGGTTCCGCCGTCTGGGAGCCGGGAGTTGGCCGAGAGCCCCAGCGCTGCTACAGTAGCTGCCGGAGCGCAGAGGCTGGTCACTCCCTCCCTGCTGCTTCTGGGAACCGGTGGCTGTCGGAGCCTTGAGGCAAGACGCCTGCCTCGGTGCCCCCCTCCAACGAGTCTGTGGTGTGGCAGTGGACGGGTTAACCTTATGTAGTGTGGTTGTGAAAGGGTTAACCCTTTGTCACGTGGCAGTGAAAGGGTTAACCTTCTGTATTGTCCCAGTGAAAGGGTTAACCATTTTGGTAGTGTGGTAGTGAAAGGGTTATACGGGCCACAGATGTAGCAGGATTCAACACAGGCAAAGAACGGTTTCAAACTGACCACAACTCTTGTCTTTTATTAAACATAAAATACTCACAGGTCTACACTCTACAGACCAGACATTGGGACCCACTGGAAACAGCACACACAGGGCTCCTGCTCTTTCATTCACTCGGCATCGGGAGCCACTTGTCTCACTACCAGCTGACTGCCAGCTGACTGCCAGCTGACGAGACAAGTGGCTCTCTATTGGCTCCTCCACAGGGGGCCTGTTCCGAGGAATATGAAGATAAAAGAAAAGAGGATGGGAGAGAGAGATAGCGAGAGAGGGAGAGAGAGAGTGAGAGAGAGAGAGAGAGAGAGAGAGAGAGAGAGAGAGAGAGAGAGAGAGAGAGAGAGAGAGGGAGAGAGAGAAAGAAAGAGAGAGAGAGAGAGAGAGAGGGGGGGGGGTGGAGAGAGAGAGGGGGGGTGGAGAGAGAGATGGAGAGGGGTAGAGATTAAGAGACAGACAGAGAGGGAGAGGGAGACAGACAGACAGACAGACAGACAGATAGAGAAAGAAACACAGGGGAGTCGGGGCCCAGGAAAGAAAGAATGCAAGATAAAGAAAAACACTGTAGACAAAACAAGGGAGTGGTGGCCCAAGAGAAAACATGAACACGACTAGGTTCCTTAGTAAAGCAGACCCCCCAGGTCAGTCAGTCAGTCAGTCAGTCAGTCAGTCAGTCAGTCAGTCAGTCAGTCAGTCAGTCAGTCAGTCAGTCAGTCAGTCAGTCAGTCAGTCAGTCAGTCAGTCAGTCAGAAAGTCAGTCAGTCAGTCAGTCATCAGTCAGTCAGTCAGTCAGTCAGTCAGTCAGTCAGTCAGTCAGTCAGTCAGTCAGTCAGTCAGTCAGTCAGTCAGTCGCCCACGTGCCACAGTGTAGTAGTGAAATATTATGGGTTACCTTGTGTTTCTTGCGTGTGCTGTCCTATAACGTGATAAGATGAATAGCTATTTTAGCGTGTGCTAGCGTGTGCTGTCCTATAACATGATAAGTTGAATAGCTCTTTTAGCGTGCTGTCCTATAACGTGATAAGTTGAACAGCTATTTTAGCGTGTGCTGTCCTATAACGTGATAAGATGAACAGCTCTTTTAGCGTGTGCTGTCCTATAACATGATAAGTTGAATAGCTCTTTTAGCGTGTGCTGTCCCATAACGTGATAAGTTGAATAGCTCTTTTAGCGTGTGCTGTCCCATAACGTGATACGTTGAACAGCTCTTTTAGCGTGTGCTGTCTTATAACCTATATTTTACAATATATTAGTCTTTGAGGTTGCATTTTGAATGAAAAAGTCTTGTTATTGTTCTTCACAGTTAGCTTGTTAACAAGGAGAATGCGCTAGCTAAGCAGTTGTGTCCAAATGCAGGGGCGGACCTTCCTACAGGCGATATAGGCGGTCGCCTAGAGCGCCACTCAGAGGGGGGCGCAATGGTGAATCTCGCCTAGGGCGCCAAATGTGCTAGGTCCGCCCCTGTCCAAATGGATGTATTATTGAACAGAACCAGAACTACAAAAGTGGGCGGGACCAAACAATGTGGTTAAATTCTATTGGCTGAGAGTTGTGTGTTATTTGCCACACTCCTACGCAGAGAGTTGGACAATCTTTCACTGTCGGAACATCTCCCTTTCACTCAGGGAAAATGAGCTGGAAAATACTTCATTTCCAGACGTCCGTCCGTGCAGCCATGTTTAGTCACTGTCTCCGTGGAAACGACAACGAACGCAGCCATAAAACCATGGCTTCCTTCCGCTGAGAAGATGGCCTGTTTACAGTATCAGATATTGTATAATAACTGTTATATATATATAATATATATAGAAGCGATGGCACACTCTCAGCTGGCCTGATGTTCACCTGTGCTTCCAGCAACAGCATGAAGATATGTAGAGAGAGAGAGAGCCTAGAGAGGAAGAGAGCTAGAAGGGTAGAAGGGAACTGTTTCCTGTTTACTAGTAGCATCTGATTTTCTGAGTGAGCCATTAAGAGCCTGCCCTGTTTAAAAGCAGAGGTCCACACTGTGTTGAAATCACTCTGTACTGGGCTCTGTTAAGGAAGGACAGGACACACTCACTGAGAAACATTGCTTTATACTGAAAACTAGGGTAAGCCATTTTAAGTTTATTAGTGAATCTTAAAAGTGAGGAACCAGCTGACTTGATTAAAGGGGCGTGTTTAAAACGGCCATTTTGTTTAGTTAAGTGCCCCCATTAAGGGACTGTTTCCTGTTTACTAGTAGCATCTGATTTGCTGAGTGAGCCATTAAGAGCCTGCCCTGTTTAAAAGCAGAGGTCCACACTGTGTTGAAATCACTCTGTATTGGGCTCTGTTAAGGAAGGACAGGACACACTCACTGAGAAACATTGCTTTATACTGAAAACTAGGGTAAGCCATTTTAAGTTTATTAGTGAATCTTAAAAGTGAGGAACCAGCTGACTTGATTAAAGGGGCGTGTTTAAAACGGCCATTTTGTTTTGTTAAGTGCCCCCATTAAGGGCCAGGTGTTAAGACAGCGCTAATTAGTGATAGTGATAGTGATAGTGATTTAAAGGCTTGCTGGTGTAGCGTCAGCGAAGCGTCGAGGGACAAAGAGGAGGAGTTTTCCTGGAGTTCTCCGCCGAGGGATCCACCGATCCACCCAGTGCTAAGTACACCATAATCCTATATTTCCCTCCCACACTGCTATCTCTCTACTTCCTCCCTGCCACTCTTGACAAGACAATGTGTCTCATACCTATATCCACAATCTGCTCCTCCAGAACTGACTCTACCCATCCACGCCAGTTTGCTAGCAACCCGGCTAATCTCTCCTACCCTCCTACAGCCACTAATACACCTGTCACAGTACGGGGAGGCTTATGGAATTGTCAATCAGCAGTCAAGAAAGCTGACTTCATTACTGCCTACGCCCATAGTCTAAATCTGCAGCTCCTGGCTCTAACTGAGACCTGGATAACCC
Source organism: Notolepis coatsorum (assembly GCF_963971535.1). Lineage (NCBI taxonomy): Eukaryota > Metazoa > Chordata > Actinopteri > Aulopiformes > Paralepididae > Notolepis > Notolepis coatsorum. Next base: position 32,369,705 of record NC_140182.1, on the reverse strand, counting down.
CCAATAACTCATCAACACCTGCAGCATTATCTACAAACTATAACTTCACTCACACACCTCGACCTTCCAGACGGGGTGGAGGCACTGGCCTCATGACATCTCCTTCATGGGCTACAAACGTAACACCACTCCCAGAACTGTCACTCTCCTCTCTCGAATATCATGCAGTATCTGTCTCTAATCCTTTCAATCTCACCATTGTTACACTCTACCGCCCTCCAGGTACACTCGATCACTTCACAGATGAGCTGGACATGCTTCTTAGCTCCTTACCGGAAGATGGTACCCCTCTCCTTCTACTGGGCGACTTCAACCTGCCTGACTCATCTCAGTCAGTCATAGTAGTCTCCCTCCTACAATCGTTTGACCTGACTCCCACTGCCATGCCTCCCACCCACAAAGCAGGCAACTCCTTGGATCTCATATTTTCCCGTAACTCCAGCATCATTAACACCACGGTAACTCCCCTACATGTATCTGACCATTCCTTCATATCCTTCTCACTAACTCTCATGCTTAACCGAAAGGTCTTCACCCCAACTCAAACAGTCTCACTCAGACGCAACCTGCCCTCCCTATCCCCCTCCACCCTCTCCTCTGACATACTATCCGCTCTACCTTTGAGTGACACCTTCTCTGCTCTCTCCACAGAGATGGCAACCTCCACCCTCCTTTCAGCCCTTGCAACCTCCTTCGACAAGCTCTGTCCCCTCGTTGAGAAACCTGCCCGCCGTTCCCCACCCAGTCCATGGCTGACAGATCCAGTGAGAGAACAAAGACAGGTCCTGAGAGCAGCTGAAAGGAAGTATAGAAAGTCACGCCTCACTGCTGACATCGACACATATCACAACCTCTTGTTAACATTCTCCAAAACCATCACTAATGCCAAAGCTTCTTTCTTCCACCATAGGATCGAGGCCTCTGCCAAGAATCTTCGCAAACTGCATGCTACCATGTCCTCCCTCCTCACTCCCCCCCCACCCCCCCCTCCCTCATCTTTCTCTGCCGAAGACTTTGCGATCTTCTTTGAGGAAAAAGTGGAGAACATCCGCAGCTCCTTCTCCCAACCCCCACCCATTCCAAATGCTGAATCGAGAACCTCATCCTTCACTCTGTCATCTTTCTCTCCCATTACAGAAGCAGAGACCCTGACACTGGTAACGTCAAACCGTCCGACTACTTGCCAGCTGGACCAGCTACCCTCCCCACTCCTCCAGACCATAGCACCAGACATCCTCCCATTCCTAACTGCAACCATCAACTCCTCACTCAACTTGGGTGTGGTCCCCACCTCCCTAAAACAAGCCAGAGTCACGCCGCTCATAAAAAAACCAACCCTGAACCCTACCGTCATAGGCAACTACCGTCCTGTCTCTCTTCTCTCCTTCCTTTCTAAAACACTTGAACGTGCTGTATCCAACCAACTTACTGCTTATCTCTTACAGAATGACCTCCTAGACCCTAATCAGTCAGGCTTCAGGACTGGTCACTCCACAGAGACAGCCCTCATTGCGGTCACAGAGGCACTTCACTTAGCAAAAGCGAAAGGCCTCTCCTCTGTCCTGATTCTCCTAGATCTATCTGCAGCCTTCGACACAGTCAACCACCAGATCCTCCTTGCGGCCCTCGCAGGAATGGGAGTGGCTGGCTCTGCGCTGACATGGCTGTCATCATACCTCAATGACCGCTCCTACCAAGTGTCATGGAGAGGGACCCTGTCGGCCACCCGCCCCCTGCGGACGGGTGTCCCCCAGGGCTCGGTTTTAGGACCCCTTCTCTTCTCCCTCTACACTAAATCACTGGGTAACATTATCACGTCTCATGGCTTCTCCTACCATTGTTATGCCGACGATACTCAACTCTTCCTCTCCTTCCCTCCCTCAGATATCCACGTCTCTGAGCGGATCTCGGCCTGTCTGTCCGACATCTCAGCCTGGATGACGTCCAACCACCTCAAACTGAACCTAAGCAAAACAGAATTGCTCCACCTGCCGGCCAAATCCTCCCCCCTAACCGACCTTTCAATCACAGTCGAGAATACAGCTGTGACTGCGTCCCCGACCGCCAAGAACCTTGGTGTTGTCCTCGACGACCAGTTGAACTTCTCTGCTCACATCGCAGCGACGACCAGAACCTGCCGATTCCTCCTGAGCAACGTCAGAAGGATACGCCCCTTCCTGACAAAAGAAGCCACCCAACTCCTCGTCCAATCAACAGTCATCTCCCGCCTCGACTACTGCAATGCACTGCTCGCTGGCCTCCCGGCCACTGCCACTAAGCCTCTTCAACTCATTCAGAACGCAGCGGCCCGCCTGATCTCAAACCTACCGAAGTCGGCCCATGTCACCCCACTTCTTAGGGACCTGCACTGGCTCCCCATTGCTGCACGAATCCGCTTCAAGGCCCTCGACCTAGCATACCGTGCGGCAAAGGGAACCGCTCCCGCCTACCTCCGGTCAATGGTCTCTAACTACACACCCTCAAGACCCCTACGCTCTGCATCTTCTGGCCGCCTCAGACCTACTCCTATCCAAGCTCCGGGAGGGTCATAAAAGAGAAGTCGCCTATTCTCAGTCCTTGCCCCACAAACAAAAGAGATGATTGTGGACTTCAGGAGGTCGGGGGTCAAGGACTACAGCCCCCTCAGCATCGACGGGGCACCAGTTGAGAGAGTGAACAGTTTCAAGTACCTCGGAGCCCACATATCCGAGGACTTGACATGGACCACACACATTGACAGTGTTGTGAAGAAGGCACGACAACGCCTCTACTTCCTCAGGCGCCTAAGGAAGTTCCAAGTCAGTCAGAAGATCCTTAGGAACTTCTACTCATGTACAATAGAGAGCATCCTGACCGGCAACATCACCTCCTGGTTTGGGAATAGCACTGCACAAGACCGTAGCAGACTACAAAGAGTGACACGTTCAGCCGAACGCACAATTAGAGGGGGGCTTCCCACCCTCCAGAACATTTACAACAAGCGGTGCAAGGGGAAGGCTAAGAGAATTATTAAGGACTCGAGCCACCCGAACAACTGCCTCTTTGAACTGCTGCCGTCAGGCAAGCGATACCGGAGTCTTATGGCGAGCACAGAAAGACTCAGAAGGAGCTTCTATCCCCAGGCCATCAGGCTGCTAAACGAACAATAATCGCTAAACGAACAATAATCACTATGCAACAACCATCAAATGCACACAGCACACACACCCACACGCACACACTCACTCAAACAAACAACACACTGCAGCACCCACTCTCCACACTTTAGATCACACAAACACACTTACACTTTATATTTATTGATAAAGGATTTGCACTACAACTCGTACACCTACTGTGAATTGTACCTAAACTGCACCTCGTCCATTTATGCCTTGCACTATATAGTATTGTATATTAGTACACTGCACAGTATTGTATATTGTATGGTAACTACGTCTACGAACATTGTACATATGTCTAAACTGAACACTGTGACCTCTTTTTTTACTTCTAATTTTTACTATGTCTTTATTTCATACTTATCTTGTCATGCACAGTCTCTGGAGCGCAACAGTAAGAAGCATTTTGTACAAAGTATTCTGTACTTCTGTATGACAACTATTAAAGAAACTTGAAACTTGAAACTTGAAACAATGGTGGAATGAACTACCCACCCCAGTTAGGACAGCCAAATCACGTCCAATCTTTCGCCGTCGACTAAAGACGCACTTCTTCAACCATTATCTGAATAAAAAAAAAAAAAAAAATAAAAATCTAACCCTAACTAACCGTACTGTCATGCACTTGTCCTAATAAACTAACCTACACTGTAGCACTCAACACTTTGATGAACATTGTTGCTCAGCTGATAGAGTTGTGCCCTTCCTTCCTGATGGCTTGTCGTACAGAACTTGTAAGTCGCTTTGGATAAAAGCGTCAGCTAAATGACTAAATGTAATGTAAATGTAAGGAGAGGATGAAGGAGAGGATGAAGGAGACATCATTGAGGGAGGGAACAGAGGAGATAAGGGGGGGAAAGAGAAATAAATAGATGAAAAGAGAGATGAAAAGAGAGACTGAGAGATAGAGCGAGAGAGAGAGGGAGGGAGGGAGAATGTAAATAATAAACCAGTCAAGCCCCCCCCCCCTCCCACCTCCTCAATCTTCCCTCTGCCTCCCGAAAGGGCTGTTCATCCCCCGATCACACACACACACACACACACACACACACACACACACACACACACACACACACACACACACACACACACACACACACACACACACACACACACACACACACACACACACGCACACACACACCTACACACACACACACACACACACCTACACACACACACATACACACACACACACACACACACACACACACACATGCACATGCACACACACGCGCACGCACTCTCTCTCTCACACACACACACACACACACACACACACACACACACACATGCACATGCACACACACACACACACACCCACGCACTCTCTCTCACACACACATACACACACACACACACACACACAAACACACACCCACATGCACACACACACATACACATTACACACCCAAATGGACACACACACACACACACACACACACACACACACACACACACACCCCTGTCATATGCTGAACAGTTTGCACCGCTACTTATCTGATCCACAATCGAACACACACATTACCACACAGTACCACACACTTACACACAGTACCACACACTTATACACACACACACACACACACACACATACACACACACACACACACACACACACACACACACACACACACACACACACACACACACACACACACACACACACACACACACACACACACACACACACACACACACACACACACACACACACACCCGCACACCTCCCTGTCAATATGCTGAACAGTTTGCACCGATACTTATCTGATCCACTGAGAATTAATTGGAAAATACTTGAGCTGTAGGCTCGTCTTGATCACAGATAACAGTCTTGGAGAGAGCTGTCCATGCTCATAAAACCTGTGTCTTTTAAAGGGCAAGTCATATGAATTTCCTGATACCTCGATGATCGTCTCTCTCAATCAGCTTCCCACTCTCTCGCCAGATAACAGAGTAACCAGAAGTAATAACTCCGCCCCTCCCTTCCTCGTGTGCGTTCGGTAGGAGTGACCATAGATATATATAGAACACTAGATAGCTTGCCCGCGCTGCCGGCCAATGGAGAGCGACGTCACTGAACCGCCGCCATCTTGGGAGGGTCAGCCTTGAGTGAGAGTGAGTGAGCTGCACAGACAAAAATACTCATAACTCGCTGAAATATTGACGGATTTACAAACGGTTTGGTTTATTACAAGCATTATTAACGTGGCTATGATTCAAGCGGTTTGTAAAAAAAACATCTTTACTTTTATAAGTATGCAGTATCATAACTAAATCTTTGATGTTTATAGCAAACCAACCCGTTTGTAAATCCGTCAATATTTCAGCGAGTTATGAGTATTTTTGTCTGTGCAGCTCACTCACTCTCACTCAAGGCTGACCCTCCCAAGATGGCGGCGGTTCAGTGACGCTGGTGACTCCGCCTTAAGCTATCTAGTGTTCTATATATATCTATGGGAGTGACAATCTTCGACGACAGATGTCTGACGCCTGACCCTCTGTCGTCACAGTGTTAGTCCTTTTGTAGAGCCGGTCGCTGGAGCATGTGCGGTAGATTAGAGCTAATATTGTATCTCTGGCCATAATGGACAGAGCTGGCTGTCGGCTCATTCTACTCCGTAGTAAAGCTACTGATAAATAAATAAATACAAGAGAGACCCAGTTGCTATTGGATGTACATATTTGTGTTTTATCACAAGTATGTCTACATACATAGCAATATTCCGCCTGTTTTATTCTCCACCCATCGATCATCCATAGCAACACTACTATCACCGACATCTAAGAAGGGGGATCCCCCCCTTGAACGACCCTTCTAACGTTTCTCTCCTCCACATTGCCTGTGGTGCTTTTTTCCTATTGCTCGATTTTTTGTGAGTTTTTGCTTACCTTTGCTGGGGTATGTCTGGGAGTGTTGTTTTGGATTTCATGGTGTTTTTTTTTGTTTTTGATTTATTGTGATGTTTCTTCTTTACTTGTTTAAAGAAGACTTGTCCAGCGCATGGGGACATTAAAGGAACACGCCAACTTGTTGGGAAATTTGCTCATTTGCCATCTACCCTGGAGTTAGACAAGCAGATACATACCCTTTTCTTCTCTGTGCATGCATTACTTAGGCTTAGGGAACAGTCACATCGTTAGCCTAGCTTAGCGTCATTCACTGGAAGTAGGTGTGCCAGTGTAGCCTAGTTCCCAACAGTCACAAAATACACTCTGAATACAACTCCAAAATGTTCCTGTAAACATGTTGTGACCTGTGAATTTACCATTTTTAATAAAAATTTGACATTTTCGTTTGCTAAGCAGATATATACTCAGAACTATTTATTGCCGAACCACTGCTGCCTGGGCGCAGTGATTTCATCATCTCAAAAGCCCTGTTTTTTTTTTCTATTTTAATTTTTTTCACATGGTAAATATAAATACACAGGTCACAACATGTTTACAGGAAGGTTTTGGAGTTGTATTTGGAGTGTATTCTGTGACTGTTGGGAACTAGGCTACACTGGCACACCTACTTCCAGTGAATGATGCTAAGCTAGGCTAACAGAGAAGTATCTGCTTGTCTAACTCCAGGGTAGATAGCAAATAAGCTAATTTCCAAAGAAGTTGCTGTGTGCCTTTAACATAAATGACTGCAGGCTTTACAAATAAACTAGATTTGGGATTTATATTTATTTACCCATGGAATTCCCAGCAAACCAACCGTATGCCTCCAGGAGGCGTGGGGGTCCCCCAGAAGCCCCTCCTAACAACACCCAAGGAAATGATAGAGCCTAGGCCCCAGTGATCCTCAACCTTTCTCACGTGGAAGACCCCCCGAAATGATACACATTAGGCTGCGGATCCCCCAGTCTCAGGGACTCCCACCAGAGAAGGTTGTCTTTAGATTAAAGGAACACGCCAACATTTTGGGAAATTACCTTATCGTCTTCTCCAGAGAGAGACAAGAAGATAGATGAATGAATGAATGAATGAATGAATGAAAACTTTATTTAACAGATTAGGGTACAGAATGGGTACAATACAGTACGGCTCAATACATACAATTGTTAAGGGGATGCAGACCTGAGAAAGACGTTTGTCTTGTTTCCATCAGGGTCCCCCATTTTCAATTCATATAGACATTTATGACATACACAACATACATGACATTTATGGCATAGGGACATATAGGTATTTAGTACTGATACATTTGTGACATAAACGGTATTCAAATATACAGTACTGTTACCCCTAGATCCTGACAGAGTATATATGATGGGGAGGGGACTGTACATTAGGAGGGGGTGGGTGGGTGGGAGAGAAATATACATACGGCGGGGAGGGAATATATACATGCGGTGGGGAGGAGACTGTCTATTAGGAGGTGGTGGGGGTTTTGGGCATTTACGGTGGCCAGTTTCGAATTGCAGCCTCCCGTAGGTGCTCTTTAAGAGCGGTTTTGAATGTGGGTAGTGATTCACATTCCTTTACAGCTTTGGGTAGGGCGTTCCACATTGTTGTGGCATAATTGCGAAACGTGTTTAGTCCCTTGTTTGAGCCG
>NC_140182.1:32331616-32356616 GCF_963971535.1 Notolepis coatsorum | reverse complement strand
CTCTTCTCTATCCGTCCAAGTGATCTTCCTCTTCTCCATCTCCTCTCCTTCTCTCCATCCCTCTATCCTCTCTCTCCTTCTCTCCATACCTCTCTCCTGTCTCTCCTTCTCCATACATCTCTCCTGTCTCTCCTTCTCTCTACCCCTCTCTCCTGGCTCTCCTTCTCTCCATCCCTCTATCTTGTCTCTCCTTCTCTCCATCCCTCTCTCCTGCCTCTCCTTCTATCTATCCCTCTCTCCTGTCTCTCCTTCTCTCCACCCCTCTCTCCTGTCTCCCCTTCTCTCCATCCCTCTCTCCTGTCTCTCCTTCTCTCCATCCCTCTCTCCTGTCTCTCCTTCTCTCCATCCCTCTCTGGTGTCTCTCTTTCTCTCCATCCCTCTCTCCTGTCTCTCCTTCGCTCCATCCCTCTCTCCTGTCTCCTTCTCTCCATCCCTCTCCCCTGTCTCTCCGTCTCTCCATCCCTCTCTCCTGTCAATTTTCCATTACTGTACTATTGATGATGCTCGTTCCAGTTTTTGTTGGATGACATATGATAAAGTACAAACTAATTGGTTTGCGATGGCTTGGGTAATAGGTCCTTACTGCACATGAAAGCAAAGGCTTCCAATTCATCATCATTGTGTGTGTGTGTGTGTGTACGTGTGTGTGTGTGTGTGTGTGTGTGTGTGTGTGTGTGTGTGTGTGTGTGTGTGTGTGTGTGTGTATGTGTGTGTGTGTGTGTGTGTGTGTGTGTGTGTGTGTGTGTGTGTGTGTGTGTGTGTGTGTGTGTGTGTGTGTGTGAGTGTGTGTGCGTGTGCGTGCGTGCGTGCGTGCGTATTGTATCTTCAAATGTACTTCAAACCTTATTGATGCTCTGGAATATTATAAACGTATATGTGTTGAATTGGCCAGTTGGGGCATTTAAAACCTGCTTTTGCATCACTGTGTGTATGTGTACTATGTGCATGTTTGTTAGTACCCCTACATGTGTGTGTGTGTGTGTGTGTGTGTGTGTCTGTGTGTGTGCGTGCGTGTGTGTGTGTGTATGTGTGTGTGTGTGAGTGTACACATGCACTTGTCTGTAGGCCTGCGCCCGTGTCCTGATCACGCCCTGTAATGGAGACGTATGGGGCGAGCAGGGCGACCCTACGCCCCACGTGTCACCTCATCTCCAACCATCCACTCATCCCTCACCCCTCCTTCTGTCAGGCCTCCCACTGCCCATCCATCCTCATCCTCCCCTCCATCTGCATCTCTCTCTCCATCTCTCCACACTTCCTCATCCCATCCTCCCCTTCTCCCTCTCTCCTCCCATCACGCTCTCTTCCCGTCCATCCATCCATTCATCTGTCCCTATCCATCATTCAGCTATCCACCTATCCACGCTGTTTCCTTTCTCATCCCTCCATCCGTCTCTCTCTCCGTCCTCCGCCGCCGCGACCCTGCTTTCCGTCCACCTGCGTTGTCGTCGTCCCTCGTCGTCCACCGCATCCCTCCATCAATCCTCACTCTGTCCTTCCCCCTCGCGTCCCTCTCCATTCATCCACCTTATCGCACTCTTCCTTCCATCTGTTCATCCGTCCCTTTCTCTTTTCTCTGCCGCCATCCTGCTGTCGATCCGTCCGTCTGTCCAAACGATCTTCCTCTTCTCTATCCGTCCAAACGATCTTCCTCTTCTCTATCCGTCCAAGTGATCTTCCTCTTCTCCATCTCCTCTCCTTCTCTCCATCCCTCTATCCTGTCTCTCCTTCTCCATACCTCTCTCCTGTCTCTCCTTCTCTCTACCCCTCTCTCCTGGCTCTCCTTCTCTCCATCCCTCTATCCTGTCTCTCCTTCTCTCCACCCCTCTCTCCTGTATCCCCTTCTCTCCATCCCTCTCTCCTGTCTCTCCTTCTCTCCATCCCTCTCTCCTGTCTCTCCTTCTCTCCATCCCTCTCTCATGTCTCTCCTTCTCTCCATCCCTCTCTCCTGTCTCCTTCTCTCCATCCCTCTCCCCTGTCTCTCCTTCTCTCCATCCCTCTCCCCTGTCTCTCCTTCTCTCCATCCCTCTCTCCTGTCTCCCTTTCTCTCCGTTTACACTTACTGTACGTGTACATCAAGCTGAGCGTTTTTATCCAAAGCACAAGTCGACAGGAGGGCTACGTCTCTGGAGGCTGAGGGTCAGTGGTGCTGTTCTCCTGGAGGCTGAGGGTCAGTGGTGTTGTTCTCCTGGAGGCTGAGGGTCAGTGGTGTTGTTCTCCTGGAGGCTGAGGGTCAGTGGTGTTGTTCTCCTGGAGGCTGAGGGTCAGTGGTGTTGTTCTCCTGGAGGCTGAGGGTCAGTGGTGATGTTCTCCTGGAGGCTTAGGGTCAGTGGTGCTGTTCCTCTGGAGGCTGAGGGTCAGTGGTGTTGTTCTCCTGGAGGCTGAGGGTCAGTGGTGCTGTTCTCCTGGAGGCTGAGGGTCAGTGGTGCTGTTCTCCTGGAGGCTGAGGGTCAGTGGTGTTGTTCTCCTGGAGGCTGAGGGTCAGTGGTGCTGTTCTCCTGGAGGCTGAGGGTCAGTGGTGCTGTTCTCCTGGAGGCTGAGGGTCAGTGGTGCTGTTCTCCTGGAGGCTGAGGGTCAGTGGTGTTGTTCTCCTGGAGGCTGAGGGTCAGTGGTGCTGTTCTCCTGGAGGCTGAGGGTCAGTGGTGCTGTTCTCCTGGAGGCTGAGGGTCAGTGGTGCTGTTCTCCTGGAGGCTGAGTGGTGCTGTTCTCCTGGAGGCTGAGGGTCAGTGGTGCTGTTCTCCTGGAGGCTGAGGGTCAGTGGTGTTGTTCTCCTGGAGGCTGAGGGTCAGTGGTGCTGTTCTCCTGGAGGCTGAGTGGTGCTGTTCTCCTGGAGGCTGAGGGTCAGTGGTGCTGTTCTCCTGGAGGCTGAGGGTCAGTGGTGCTGTTCTCCTGGAGGCTGAGGGTCAGTGGTGCTGTTCTCCTGGAGGCTGAGGGTCAGTGGTGCTGTTCTCCTGGAGGCTGAGGGTCAGTGGTGCTGTTCCTCTGGAGGCTGAGGGTCAGTGGTGCTGTTCCTCTGGAGGCTGAGGGTCAGTGGTGTTGTTCTCCTGGAGGCTGAGGGTCAGTGGTGTTGTTCTCCTGGAGGCTGAGGGTCAGTGGTGATGTTCTCCTGGAGGCTGAGGGTCAGTGGTGTTGTTCTCCTGGAGGCTGAGGGTCAGTGGTGCTGTTCTCCTGGAGGCTGAGGGTCAGTGGTGTTGTTCTCCTGGAGGCTGAGGGTCAGTGGTGTTGTTCTCCTGGAGGCTGAGGGTCAGTGGTGCTGTTCTCCTGGAGGCTGAGGGTCAGTGGTGTTGTTCTCCTGGAGGCTGAGGGTCAGTGGTGTTGTTCCTCTGGAGGCTGAGGGTCAGTGGTGCTGTTCTCCTGGAGGCTGAGGGTCAGTTGTGCTGTTCTCCTGGAGGCTGAGGGTCAGTGGTGTTGTTCCTCTGGAGGCTGAGGGTCAGTGGTGTTGTTCTCCTGGAGGCTGAGGGTCAGTGGTGTTGTTCTCCTGGAGGCCGAGGGTCAGTGGTGATGTTCTCCTGGAGGCTGAGGGTCAGTGGTGTTGTTCTCCTGGAGACTGAGGGTCAGTGGTGCTGTTCTCCTGGAGGCTGAGTGGTGCTGTTCTCCTGGCAGCTGAGGGTCAGTGGTGTTGTTCTCCTGGAGACTGAGGGTCAGTGGTGTTGTTCTCCTGGAGGCTGAGGCAGGGACGCGGGAAGGGGGGGTGCGGGGGGTGCTGCAGCACCCCCTCTCAATTATTGTAAAAAAAAAAAAAAAAAAAAAAATATATATATATATAATTTTTTTTTGTTTTTTTTATGGTAGTATTTATATATTTTTATACTGTAACTGTATAACTGTAACACTGTATATTATAAGTTTATCCTGCTCAAAGCACGTCACCATTTTAATATTGTGTGTATTGAGCCGTACTGTATTGTAGCCATTCTCCAATCTGTTAAATAAAGTTTTCATTCATTCATTACACTACTGTATGTACACAATCATACGTGTAAAACCGAGTAGATTTTCGAGTGATGACAGACTGTCACAGACTGATTGAATGACAGGTGAAACAACTAATTGTATTCACCTCCCGTCTCCCGCCCTTCCCACGCGCCACGAACCACTGAGCTACTGTGATACAGTGCTTGCGCAGTCAGTCGATTTGAGCTAGTAGTCAGATTTTGCTAGCACAGAATGTCTCACTCGCAGAAAAGAAAAATATCAGATTTATTTTCGAAACGTCCCGCCGGTCCTAGTGACAGTCCCACTAAATCTGATAAACGTCAGAGAGAGACAGAGACGACAGGTTCAGCCTCAGCATCAGGTATTGAAGAGTTAACTGAGTCTGTTCCCATATACCCCCCCTCGGGCGCCAGGGGCTTCCACTGAGGGGTGATGCAAATAGGGATGGGGTGTTATGGCAGCTCATGATGGAAAGAGTGCGCACCGAGTCTGATCCCGAGTTGAAGAATTGGCTCCAAAAGAGAGACAACTGGATGTCCAACAACATCCAAAACGAAATCTTACAGCTGCTTGCCCATGATATTCAGCGACAAATTAGAGGCAAAGCATCCAAAAGCCCAATCTTTGGCTTGAGCGCTGACGGAACCACTGATGTCACTCACTGGAAAAGAGCAATTCTCGTGTAATATACAGTTAGCCGATGACAACTTGGAAGCTCAGAACTTCTTTTGGGGTTTTTACAATGCCCGGCCCAGACACAACAGCCGAGACGCTGTTTTTGTGTATAAAATACTTTTACGCCTCGACCTGCCCATGGAGAGGCTGATAGGATACTGTTTTGACGGGGCCAGCAACATGTCTGGGGGGTACAGGCTAGACCAGGGGTTCCCAAATATTTCAGGCCGCGACCCAAAAAAAACGGTGTCAGAGAGCCGCGACCCCCACTATTATAGGAGGTAAAAAAAAATATTTTAAATGGAAATGTATGGTTGAAACATGCAAACGTTCAAACGCACACACACTAATAAGCATTGGAGGCTTTTAACCAGGGCCGGACTGGGGAAATCATTCAGGCCAGGAAATATAGCCCCAGTCAGGCCACTTTTTAAGCAGGGGGTCTGGGGGTCCCCCACCAGGATTTTTTTTTGTTACAAAGACTTAATTTCCTGCATTCTGGTGCAGGCATTTTTTTTATTTGTACCCTTTAAATGCCAGTGTTTGTGATGGCATCACAACTTATTGTTAAAAAACAGGCTAGCATATGTATGATTAGCAACAACACAGATTTTTATGGATTTTCAGTTTTTTGTAATTGATAAATACAATATTTTATTCAACTTCAGCCCTGATCATAACACCACATATTCATTTTATAATTCTAACCCTTTAAATGCCAGTGTGTGTGATGGCATATATTTGCAATATATCAAATGCAAAGTACATTTTTCTGGGGGGGATTATTACAGGCTAGCATGTGTCAATGATTAGCAGTTTTTCGTAAGGATCCCGCCTCCACCAATCACATGCGGCTCCCTTTGTGTGTGTGTGAGAGCAAGAGAGAGAGAGAGAGAGAGAGAGATAGTTCTCCAACTTGTGTGAGTTGCAGTGATCTCCTGGTTGTTCCCCACCTAGGTTATCTAACTATTGCGCTGGTGCAAATAGAAACACTGGCCTGGCCTGCTTCTAAGTTCAGTGGCCTGACCGAATTTTTTTATTTTTTTTTCATCTGGTGACCCACCAGCAGATGTTCTCCTGGAGGCTGAGGGTCAGTGGTGCTGTTCTCCTGGAGGCTGAGGGTCAGTGGTGCTGTTCCTCTGGAGGCTGAGGGTCAGTGGTGCTGTTCCTCTGGAGGCTGAGGGTCAGTGGTGTTGTTCTCCTGGAGGCTGAGGGTCAGTGGTGTTGTTCTCCTGGAGGCTGAGGGTCAGTGGTGATGTTCTCCTGGAGGCTGAGGGTCAGTGGTGTTGTTCTCCTGGAGGCTGAGGGTCAGTGGTGCTGTTCTCCTGGAGGCTGAGGGTCAGTGGTGTTGTTCTCCTGGAGGCTGAGGGTCAGTGGTGTTGTTCTCCTGGAGGCTGAGGGTCAGTGGTGCTGTTCTCCTGGAGGCTGAGGGTCAGTGGTGTTGTTCTCCTGGAGGCTGAGGGTCAGTGGTGCTGTTCTCCTGGAGGCTGAGGGTCAGTGGTGTTGTTCTCCTGGAGGCTGAGGGTCAGTGGTGTTGTTCCTCTGGAGGCTGAGGGTCAGTGGTGCTGTTCTCCTGGAGGCTGAGGGTCAGTTGTGCTGTTCTCCTGGAGGCTGAGGGTCAGTGGTGTTGTTCCTCTGGAGGCTGAGGGTCAGTGGTGTTGTTCTCCTGGAGGCTGAGGGTCAGTGGTGTTGTTCTCCTGGAGGCCGAGGGTCAGTGGTGATGTTCTCCTGGAGGCTGAGGGTCAGTGGTGTTGTTCTCCTGGAGACTGAGGGTCAGTGGTGCTGTTCTCCTGGAGGCTGAGTGGTGCTGTTCTCCTGGCAGCTGAGGGTCAGTGGTGTTGTTCTCCTGGAGACTGAGGGTCAGTGGTGTTGTTCTCCTGGAGGCTGAGGCAGGGACGCGGGAAGGGGGGGTGCGGGGGGTGCTGCAGCACCCCCTCTCAATTATTGTAAAAAAAAAAAAAAAAAAAAAAAATATATATATATAATTTTTTTTTGTTTTTTTTATGGTAGTATTTATATATTTTTATACTGTAACTGTATAACTGTAACACTGTATATTATAAGTTTATCCTGCTCAAAGCACGTCACCATTTTAATATTGTGTGTATTGAGCCGTACTGTATTGTAGCCATTCTCCAATCTGTTAAATAAAGTTTTCATTCATTCATTACACTACTGTATGTACACAATCATACGTGTAAAACCGAGTAGATTTTCGAGTGATGACAGACTGTCACAGACTGATTGAATGACAGGTGAAACAACTAATTGTATTCACCTCCCGTCTCCCGCCCTTCCCACGCGCCACGAACCACTGAGCTACTGTGATACAGTGCTTGCGCAGTCAGTCGATTTGAGCTAGTAGTCAGATTTTGCTAGCACAGAATGTCTCACTCGCAGAAAAGAAAAATATCAGATTTATTTTCGAAACGTCCCGCCGGTCCTAGTGACAGTCCCACTAAATCTGATAAACGTCAGAGAGAGACAGAGACGACAGGTTCAGCCTCAGCATCAGGTATTGAAGAGTTAACTGAGTCTGTTCCCATATACCCCCCCTCGGGCGCCAGGGGCTTCCACTGAGGGGTGATGCAAATAGGGATGGGGTGTTATGGCAGCTCATGATGGAAAGAGTGCGCACCGAGTCTGATCCCGAGTTGAAGAATTGGCTCCAAAAGAGAGACAACTGGATGTCCAACAACATCCAAAACGAAATCTTACAGCTGCTTGCCCATGATATTCAGCGACAAATTAGAGGCAAAGCATCCAAAAGCCCAATCTTTGGCTTGAGCGCTGACGGAACCACTGATGTCACTCACTGGAAAAGAGCAATTCTCGTGTAATATACAGTTAGCCGATGACAACTTGGAAGCTCAGAACTTCTTTTGGGGTTTTTACAATGCCCGGCCCAGACACAACAGCCGAGACGCTGTTTTTGTGTATAAAATACTTTTACGCCTCGACCTGCCCATGGAGAGGCTGATAGGATACTGTTTTGACGGGGCCAGCAACATGTCTGGGGGGTACAGGCTAGACCAGGGGTTCCCAAATATTTCAGGCCGCGACCCAAAAAAAACGGTGTCAGAGAGCCGCGACCCCCACTATTATAGGAGGTAAAAAAAAATATTTTAAATGGAAATGTATGGTTGAAACATGCAAACGTTCAAACGCACACACACTAATAAGCATTGGAGGCTTTTAACCAGGGCCGGACTGGGGAAATCATTCAGGCCAGGAAATATAGCCCCAGTCAGGCCACTTTTTAAGCAGGGGGTCTGGGGGTCCCCCACCAGGATTTTTTTTTGTTACAAAGACTTAATTTCCTGCATTCTGGTGCAGGCATTTTTTTTATTTGTACCCTTTAAATGCCAGTGTTTGTGATGGCATCACAACTTATTGTTAAAAAACAGGCTAGCATATGTATGATTAGCAACAACACAGATTTTTATGGATTTTCAGTTTTTTGTAATTGATAAATACAATATTTTATTCAACTTCAGCCCTGATCATAACACCACATATTCACTTTATAATTCTAACCCTTTAAATGCCAGTGTGTGTGATGGCATATATTTGCAATATATCAAATGCAAAGTACATTTTTCTGGGGGGGATTATTACAGGCTAGCATGTGTCAATGATTAGCAGTTTTTCGTAAGGATCCCGCCTCCACCAATCACATGCGGCTCCCTTTGTGTGTGTGTGAGAGCAAGAGAGAGAGAGAGAGAGAGAGAGATAGTTCTCCAACTTGTGTGAGTTGCAGTGATCTCCTGGTTGTTCCCCACCTAGGTTATCTAACTATTGCGCTGGTGCAAATAGAAACACTGGCCTGGCCTGCTTCTAAGTTCAGTGGCCTGACCGAATTTTTGTATTTTTTTTTCATCTGGTGACCCACCAGCACCCCCTGCCGTTTTATAGTTCCCGCGTGCCTGGGCTGAGGGTCAGTGGTGTTGTTCTCCTGGAGGCTGAGGGTCAGTGGTGCTGTTCTCCTGGAGGCTGAGGGTCAGTGGTGTTGTTCTCCTGGAGGCCGAGGGTCAGTTGTGATGTTCTCCTGGAGGCTGAGGGTCAGTGGTGTTGTTCTCCTGGAGGCTGAGGGTCAGTTGTGATGTTCTCCTGGAGGCTGAGGGTCAGTGGTGTTGTTCTCCTGTCGGCTGAGGGTCAGTGGTGTTGTTCTCCTGGAGGCTGAGGGTCAGTGGTGCTGTTCTCCTGGAGGCTGAGGGTCAGTGGTGTTGTTCTCCTGGAGGCTGAGGGTCAGTGGTGTTGTTCTCCTGGAGGCTGAGGGTCAGTGGTGTTGTTCTCCTGGCAGCTTTATTGTCACATCATCCACACTCTCGACGAGCACAAGAGAGAGTGAAATCCTACCGTTCTGGCTCCTTGGTCTCGCAGAAGCGGCGTCAATAAAATAGGATCAAATAAAAAGCCATAAAATAGCAGCATGAAAATAGATAAAAGATACAATGCAATAGTTACAGTATGGATCTGGTGCATAAACAATGATAAAACGGCACCACGTTATAATACAACAATCACGGTCACTCTCCAGCGCTCTCCTTGCTACGCCTCGCTCTTCTCAGTAGACGATGAGTATGGATGGGTACCGAATCCGGTACTTTTAAGGGTATCGACCGAATCACGTGAATCGGTACTACCGAGTACCAATTCACGTGAGATCCGCAGGTGCCACATTTCGGTAATGCAAATGCTTTTGTTGTATTTTAATCTAATTGAATTTTTTACGTCCGATGACGTCAACGTTTCATTTACCGCAAAACGAAACCTATGAAGTGTGCCGCACGTTCACGTCAACGTTCATGCGCACAATACACGCTTACCTAGTATTTGACTTGATTCAACTTTTGCTAGTAGACAATGAAATCCCAGCATAATCCTCTCCATCCCTCTGTTCACTGTGGAGGAATATAGCCGAAGCTGAATAACTTACTCAGTCAAAAGAGACCTGGCAGACAGTTTATTAACTCGGTCAAAGTTTCAATACAAAAGTAGGTTGAGAGTTATTGCTGGATGACTCAATGGAGACATTGGCCTGATGTGTCCCCAGAGAACTCTCATAATCCAGTGATACGTAGGTCTTTGTAGTGGAGAGAAGGGAATTCTGGGTAGAATACAAACAGGTATTGGATTGGAGGGGGGCCAGGAGAGGGGGAGGGGTGAGTTAGAAGGGGGGAGGGGGTGGTATCAGGTGAGAGACAAAGGTGGATGAACGGGGGAGGGTTGGAACATGACCTTCCTTTCTCCTTCCTTCCACACCTCTCTCCACATTCTCTCTGTTTGTTCCTTCATTACTTTTTATTTTATTTTTATCCTTAACGTAATGGATTAGCTGACTCAGCAGCACACCGCCTGGACGGCCCCGCATCACACCGAGGAGCCGTGCCAAGTGCAATCACAGTCTGTCTCCCGGTGTCACGTCAAGTTATACTTCATTAATCCCTGTGAGGAAGCGCGCGTCGTCTGCATGTGATCCTGCCGCCGCAGACAGCTGCCCCCAGGGGACCGACTCCGGTTCTAAGGCCAGTGATCAGAGGCAGCAGCAGGGGTGTGTATACCATGGCGTGCGTGTCTTTTATGGTGCAGCGAGGAAACCGGAGCGGCTGGAGGAAACCCCACACGCCACACAGAGAGGTCCCCCGTCAGGATTCCAACCCGAGACCTTCCTGCTGTGAGGCAATGGTGCTAACCACTGTGCCAGCGTGCCGATTAGGCATAGGGCTGGGTGATATGGTCAAAATTAGGGATGTCCGATATTATTGGCCTACCGATATTATCGGCCGATATTGGCATTACAATGTAATGTCGGAAATGATCGGTATCGTTTTTTTTTATCCACTTTTTCTCCTCATTTTCTATTTTTCTCCCATCCCAATTTCGTATTATCCAATTCTTCCCTCCCCTGTCTTGAACGTTGTTAGACTATGCCTCCCACTGGTTAGCTGTAGTGAGGATAGAAGCCTTGCATCACGTGTCCCCTCTGGTACACGAGGAGGCAGCCTGTCGCATCTTTTCACTTCCTGTTTCCGCAGCACCGCCGTCACCCAAACGACCTGTAGGAGTCGCTGTCCACAACGTCCAATCCCCACCCACCGGCTTTCCCACCCTCTAACACTTGCCAATTGTGTTAGTATGAACGACCGGCCAAGCCGGTAGCAACGCCGAGAGCTGGGCTCGAACCCAGCGTCTCCTGCGTTAGTGGTGAGTGCCTTGCCCACTGCGCCACTCAGTCGCCCTATCGGTATCATTTTTTTTAAATATTTATTTACCCAGGCAAGTAAGAACAAATTCTTATTTTATTTATTGTCAAAAGTATGCATAATGTTGTGTTAATTCCACGGCAAGAGATATGTAATGTTAATTACCTGAAATTATTCCGTTATATAATACCGCATATATCGGTATCGGTTGATATCGGTATCGGAAATTAAGAGTTGGACAATATCGGTATATCGGATATCGGTAAAAAAGCTAATATCGAACATCCCTAGTCAAAATATAATGTCTTATCATATTATGGCTTCCGAAAACACCACAGCACAGAATCTGCTGTTGTTAAAGTCACCAACGATATCCTGCTAAATTCAGATTCCCGTTTTCACTCCATACTCATCCTGCTCGACCTCAGCGCTGCTTTTGACACCATTGATCACAACATCCTACAAACAGTTGGCATCACAGGCTCAGCTCTCCACCTATTTCACTCCTATCTATTAGACAGACAGCAATTCACTACCATGGACAGTCATACCTCAACTTCTTTCCCTGTTACATCTGGTGTCCCCCAAGGCTCAGTCCTTGGTCCCATACTCTTCTCCCTCTATATGTTACCCCACATTTTCAGAACACATGGTCTCCAATATTCAGATTCAGACAACTTTATTGATCCCGCGTGGGGCAATTCATATTTGTAGCTTCACAGGTAACAAGTAACAAAAACAACAAAACAAAACATCTCAATGATAGCACGGCAACAACAACATTCCATGTAATACACAATCCAGTCAAAGTAAAAGTAAAAACAGGCAACTAAGTGTAAAAGGCTACTTAAAATGACTACTGTCTGTGTTTAAAAGTCTGATAGCCGAGGGGACAAAAGATTTGGTGTAATGGTTGGTCCTACTTGGTGGAACCTCATAACGGCGGCCAGAAGGCAACAGTAAAAAACGCTGAGACAGAGCGTGGAGAGGTTGATTTGTGATGCTCGTCCCCTTCTTGACCACCTGGTCCGTCCAGAGAGAACATAGGTCTGTCTGTTTTACTCCAATTATTTTGGAGCACACTTTCACAATGTACTGTAGGCTTAATAGATAGGCCACTGAACCAGCAGATACAAGAAAAGGTTAAGAGGCTTTCAATAAAAGAACTATAAAAAGTGCTCAGGATCTTCGCACTAACATTAAAAGAGTTCAGCTTTCTCAGCAGGTAGATCCTCTGCTGACCTTTTTTGACAATGGACTCTGTATTTAAGTTGAACTTCAGTTTACAGTCAAACACAGTTCCCAGGTATTTGTACGATTCAACAATCTGGACGTCCTCGTCGTGAATTACACTAGCTACACTGGCTTGATGATCGGAGTTGTGTCTGAAGTCAATTATCATGTCCTGCTATGCTATGCCGATGACACACAGTTATACATCCACTCCCCTCCCAACACCACTGCTGCTACTACTGCCCTCTCCTCCTGCCTCTCTGAAATACAAATCTGGATGAATCACAACCTTCTCCAACTCATTAGCACTAAAACTGAAATCCTTGTAATGGGCACACCTCACCTTCTCCGAAAAAAACCCTGACTGCTCCATATCCATCAACAACCACTCTATCCTCCCCTCCCCCACAGTGAAAAAAGTGAGATGCTACTTTCACCTCAGGAACATTTCTCACATTAGACCACTACTGTCCCTCTCCGACACTGAAAAGCTGGTTCATGCCCTCATCTTCTACCGTCTAGACTACTGTAATGCATTACTCATTGGCTCAACATCTAAATCCCTCCATAAACTTCAACTAGTCCAGAACACCTCAGCCCGCATCATCACCCGCTGCCCCAAATTCTCCCACATCACACCTGTCCTCTCCTCACTTCACTGGCTCCCTGTTAAGTATAGGATTGACTTTAAGATCTGTCTCCTCACTTATAAAGCCCTCCACTCCCTAGCACCTGCCTACATCCACAACCTCCTTCAGCACTACACTCCCTCCCGCTCACTCTGCTCATCCAACTTAGCCCTTCTGAGCACACCACACTACCGCCTTAAATCCACAGAAAACAAATCATTCTCCTCCGCTGCTCCCCGACTCTGGAATCAACTCCCATCACACATCAAAGAAGCCCCATCCATAGAAACATTTAAGTCCCACCTCAAAACCCACCTGTTCAACCTTGCATACCCTCACTCCTGACCCTCCAACCCCTGCATCACTTACATTTTCACTTCTGCACACACCTATATTTTAGTATTATTATTTATTTGAATTTTCTCTGTTTTGTTTTCCTGTTTTGTTTCCCTTTCTCTGTAGTATTGAGATCAAATATCTCTTTTTCGAGCAAAACCTGGTCAAAATGGCAGCAAAACAAAAACAAACATACAAATACACAAAACACAGATAGAGACATAAAAGGCAACGTGGGGCAAGGGGATACATTTGAGCTGCAGCAAACAAGATTGAATGGGATTGGGGGAGATTGGAGGGTAGGGTAAAAAGGTAGAAAGAGGTGAGGCTTTGCAGGAGGTTACTGGGGAGAGAAGGTCAAGTTAAAAAAATAAAATATAACACCACATTATGCAGTGAAGCATCATCATTCTCCCATCTCATTCTTTAAAATGCCCTTAGTTTTAACTTTAAAATCAGATATGGTAGTGAGGGCCTGCAGTTTTTTGAAGTCCATTCCAGGCAGAGGGAGCAGAGAACATGAAGGCCCTTTTCCCAAACTCTGTGCGGGTTCTGGGTACTGAGGCAGATAAATAAGCTGTAAAATGTGTTTGATGTAGGGATGTCCGATATTATCGGCCGATATTGGCATTAAAATGTGATATCGGAAATTATCGGTATTGGTTTAAAAAAGTTTTTATTTTTTATTTTTTTTTACATTTATTTAAACTGTTGTGTTAATGCCACGACAAGAGATATGTAATGTTAATTACCTGAAATTATGTAGTTTTTTGAGGGGGGGGGGGAGACCCTGCATATATCGGTATCGGTTGATATCGGTATCGGAAATTAAGAGTTGGACAATATCGGTATATCGGTATCGGTAAAAAAGCCAATATCAAACATCCCTAGTTGATGTGATGGTGAGGTATGAACCGAGGTAAACATTTATATTTTGACTTTTCAGTGCAAATGATAGTGTGTGATCTTTTCTTGAATGTTTTGTTTATTCAAAATGTATATTGGAATCGCAAATTTGTTAGAGTGTACTGCTGCAATATTTTACTATACAATACAAGTTTCAAGTTTCAAGTTTCTTTATTAGTTGTCATACAGAAGTACAGAATACTTTTATACAAAATGCTTCTTTCTGTTTCGCTCCAGAGACTGTGCTAGGCAAAAATAGATAATAAAATAAGTATAGCAAGTATAAAATAGAAGTCAAGTACGTAGACAAAAATGTTCAGTATATACATATATACAATGCTCTATGTAGAGTAGAAGTAACTGAGTTACCATACAATATACTATACAGTGCAAAGCAGAAGTGGGATGAGGTACAATTTAGGTACAATATAATTTACAGTAAGGTGTAATGAGGTATGGGTTGTAGTGCAAATTCTTTACCGATAAATATAAAGTGTGCTTAGGTGTACTAAAGTGGTTAAAGTGGGTGCTGCAGTGAATTGTATGTTTAAAGTGAGTGTGTGTGTGTGGATGTGTGTGCTGTGAGTGCATTTGATGGTTGTTACATAGTGTTATTGTTCGTTGTACTACTATAGATTATATATAGATACTAAATATTATATATACTGTAGATGATATAGCATCCCTCCATCTATCCATCTATCCCTTCACCTTTTCTCCTATCATAATATATATTCAAAAAAAGATGTCTTTCAATATACAAACGTGTAAAAATGAATAAATAAATACACAAATGGAAAATCGACTCACCCACCCCAACCTCCTTGCCACACGCAGGGTTGATGTGGTATAATGGTATAATAAATAAACAATAGATAATGGGGATTGTGTGAATAATGTAATGGTATTTTACATTCTTAATGGCTTCAGTCTATGAATCTAGCGTCCTGGTGCCTGGCACCGCCGTGGAGCCTGGTGAGTGACAGCTCCATATACGCCATTAATACCCAGAACCTTCATCACTGATTCTAGCCGACCTCTTAAAGGAACACGTTCATCACTTCCTGATGAGTCACTGAGTCTAGCCGACCTCTTAAAGGGACACGTTCATCACTTCCTGATGAGTCACAGAGTCTAGCCTACCTCTTAAAGGAGCACGTTCATCACTTCCTGATGAGTCACTGAGTCTAGCCGACCTCTTAAAGGAGCACGTTCATCACTTCCTGATGAGTCACTGAGTCTAGCCCACCTCTTAAAGGAGCACGTTCATCACTTCCTGATGAGTCACTGAGTCTAGCCGACCTCTTAAAGGAACACGTTCATCACTTCCTGATGAGTCACTGAGTCTAGCCGACCTCTTAAAGGAGCACGTTCATCACTTCCTGATGAGTCACTGAGTCTAGCCGACCTCTTAAAGGAGCACGTTCATCACTTCCTGATGAGTCACAGAGTCTAGCCTACTTCTTAAAGGAGCACATTCATCACTTCCTGATGAGTCACAGAGTCTAGCCTACCTCTTAAAGGAGCACGTTCATCACTTTCTGATGAGTTACTGAGTCTAGCCTACCTCTTAAAGGAGCACGTTCATCACTTCCTGATGAGTTACTGAGTCTAGCCGACCTCTTAAAGGAGCACGTTCATCACTTCCTGATGAGTCACTGAGTCTAGCCGACCTCTTAAAGGAGCACGTTCATCACTTCCTGATGAGTCACTGAGTCTAGCCGACCCCTTAAAGGAACACGTTCATCACTTCCTGATGAGTCACTGAGTCTAGCCGACCTCTTAAAGGAGCACGTTCATCACTTCCTGATGAGTCACGGAGTCTAGCCTACCTCTTAAAGGAACATGTGCATTGTTTTTGAGAATATGTAGATTCTGCAAGATTACATTTCAAACCTTTATTTATTCTCGAAAGGACAATTGAGGTCACCGTCATTTTCAATGTTGTTGAGACTTTCAAGTCAATTCAAGTCAAGTCAAGTCAAGTCAAGAGTTTTATTTGTCACGGCATACAAGTATACAATGAAATGCGGGTGGTCTTGCCCGCAACGATGTGCAATACAGTAGTACAACATGTAATAGAATCCAATAGACAACATTGTGCAATAAACAGGTAACATAGTGGGACATCACGGTATTTGTACATAGTTATTTACAGAGCATGAAGGACATGCTAGGTCCCTAGGTAGTGCAATACACTGTTACTATACTATTTTTAAAGTGACCTTTCTTTGTGTCCATAAGTGTGGGCGTGTGTAGCATGAGTGAGTGCTTTCTCATGTTAAAGTGGCTGCTAGTGTGCGAGTGTGCACAGCGTGTGTGTCGTGTGTGTGCTAATGTGTGCTTGTGTGTGTAGGGTTCAGTGTTCTGTGACCCTCAGTGTTCATTGTTCAAGGCTCTGATGGCCTGGGGGAAGAAGCTGAGCCGAAGCCTCTCTGTCCTAGTAGCTGGTGTTCGCAGGCGTCTGCCTGACCTCAGCAGCTGGAACAGGCTGTTATTGGGGTGGTGAGGGTCTTTGATTATTCTGCAGGCTCTGGATTTGCACCTTTTGTTGTATAGAACCTGCAGGGGAGGTAGTGCAATATCCGTGGTACGCTCGGCAGAGCGCACCACTCTCTGTAGGGCCTTCTTGTCCTGTGCCGTGCTGTTACCATACCAGGCAGTGATGTTTCCAGTCAAGATGCTCTCTACAGCTCCGGAGTAGAAGGACTGGAGTATCTTCCCCGATACTCTGAACTTCCTTAACTGTCTCAGGTGGTAGAGGCGCTGCTTCGCCTTTTTTACAACTGTGTCTATGTGTGTTGACCATGTCAGATCCTCTGAGATGTGGACCCCCAGGTACTTAAAGCTGCTCACCCTGTCCACGGTGGCCCCGTTTATCCTCAGTGGTGTGTGTGTCTCCTGCTGTCCTCTCCTATAATCCACGATCAGCTCCTTGGTTTTACCAATGTTCAGGAGCAGGCTGTTGTCCTGGCACCAGCATTCCAGTACCTCAACCTCCTCCCGGTAGGCCTTCTCGTCGTTGTCCGAGATCAGCCCCACCACCACCGTGTCGTCTGCGAACTTCACTATGGAGTTGGAGCTGAACTTGGCCACACAGTCTTGTGTGTATAGTGAGTACAGCAGGGGGCTCAGAACACAGCCCTGGGGGGACCCGATGCTCAGGGTGATGGTGTTGGAGGTCTCACTCAGAAAGTCCAGTACCCAGGCGCTCAGAGCGGAGCTCAGACCCAGCTCGATCAGCTTGTCCACCAGTCTGGTGGGGACTATGGTGTTGAACGCTGAGCTTGTTTACAATATGAGAATAAATATTAATAAATCTATCTATATAGCACTTTTCACACATTGACCGCAGTCCAGAGTGCCCCACAGCAATTAGTATAACATTTACATAAAGTCAGCATACAGTTTACAGAATAAAAACAATGTATAAATACATACGAATAGGTATGAAAGACAATAAAAGTAGTGCAATGTAAACGTGCATATAAGAATAGGCATAAAATAAGTACAATAAGTACAATATTGCTCGAAGGCATGTGAACCCCCCCGGAACAGCCAGTCCCCCAAATTACTTAAATGGGGACTCTTGTCATTCCCTTACTGACTTAAATAAATACTCTTGCCATTCTCTTGACTTAAAGTAATACTCTTATTTAAATAGGATTATACCATGGTATTTTTTAGGGACAAAAGTGTTACCATGGCGATACATGACTCCTACAATGACCATACCATGATGTAAGGGATAATGTATAGCTACGAGGTCATTGTCGCAAAATAATTGACCGACACAGAGTTTAAAATACCGAGCCGCCTCGGCGAGGTGTTTTAAACGTCAGTGAAGGTCAATTATTTTGCGACAATGATCGAGTATAGCTATACATTATCCCGCTTATTACATGGCTAACTTACTAACAATATACCTAATTCATTTTACATCGACTCGCAACACTGGTTCTGGCTCCGCTCGTCGCTCCGCCCTGTCATCGCCGGCAGCTTCCCCGGCAGCTGGCAGTGTCTGATTGCACTGATGTCAGTGGGCTTGATTGCGAACAGCTGCGCACAGCGGCCATTATTGTTCCACAGAGGTCCGTTATCGGGTAATATCGGACCTGTGACGCGCGCTATTGACCAATCACAAGCAAGCATTTCGGCGAATGTGAAAACGCCATGTAATAAACATTATTAAGACATTGGCCTTGTACCTACATGGTAAAACTGAAACTAAAATGAAAACGTTCATAATAATAATAATAATAAATCAAATTTGTATAGCGCCTTTCAGGAAACCCAAGGTCGCTTCACAGTCAAGAGGGCTAGGGAAAGGAGTTATAACCATGGGAATGTGACAACTCAATTATAACAAAAATTATTCCATGTGCATTCACATTCTCTTCTCCTTCTATCTTTTATTTTCTTCTCCCTCTGCTATCTGGCTTTGTGACTGTGCGACTTTGTGACTGTGCGACTTTGTGACTGTGCGACTTTGTGACAGTGCGTCTTTGTGACCGTGTCTTTGTGACCGTGCATCTTTTGTTTTCTGTATTATCTGTTCTCTATCTATCCTCTGTTCTGTTCTCCTCTCTATCTCTCTGTCTCTTCATCCTCTGTTCTCTTCTCTCCTCTCCCTCTCTGTCTCTCTATGTGTCTCTTTGTCTCTCTCCTCTCTGTGTCTCTCCCTGTCTCTCCCCTCTCTCTGTCCCCCTCTGTCTCTCTATGTCTCTCTGTCTCTCTCTGTCTCTCTATGTCTCTCTGTCTCTCTCTGTCTCTCTCCTCTCCCTGTCTCTCTCTCTGTCTCTCTCCTATCTGTCTCTCTCTGTCTCTCTCCTCTCCTTGTCTCTCTCTGTATCTCTCCTCTCTCTGTTTCTCTCCTCTCTCTGTCTCTCTCCTCTCTCCCTCTCTGTCCCTCTCTCCCTCTCTGTCTCTCTCTGTCTCTCCCTCTCTCTCCCTCTCTGTCTCTCTCTGTCTCTTCTGCACTGCAGAGCTGCAGAAGTGAGCACAAGGTCAGCGTAGCATGTGTTCAATGGTACACAATGTGAGGCCTGTCTGCTCCAAGGTAAACCTGATTAATAGGCAGAATATAGGCTTTTTTTCCCCATCGCTGGCAAATCCTCTGCTACAATAGGGACCCGTTGAACAGTAGCAGTTAGGTATTTCATCATTTATCATCTGTCCTGCAGGAAAACAGTAACGACTGTAAATTACTATGAATATTGCAGACACCAGTGGCAGTTATGGAAGAAGAAGAAAATAAAAGGAGCAGTTAAGTTTTGTACGTAGTCCCAAGCAGTGTTCATTTTGGCAGCTATTTTCATTTTAGTTTTAGTCTTAGTCATGTGTCAAGTGCTCCTTTTTTGTTTTCATTATTTAGTCATCTTCATTTATTTTTCGTTTAGTCAGTTTTAGTCAACTAAATGTCTGAGCATTTTAGTCTTAGTCAGTTTTTGTCTCAATTTTGTCTTTTTTGTTTTAGTCTAGATTTAGTCGACGAAAACGGATGACATTTTTGTCTATTTTTAGTTAATGGCAAAAAAATTGTCAGAAGTCAGAAATAGTCAACATGGAACATTTTCTGATTTAAATTGCGTATTTATTTTTTAACCTAGGGGAATCTGAGTCGGGGGCACAAGTGATACACAGGAAGTTGGTGTAGACATGGTCCAATGTATTGTTGCTCCTACAGTATATGTTGGTGTAGACATGGTCCAATGTATTGTTGCTCCTACAGTATATGTTGGTGTAGACATGGTCCAATGTATTGTTGCTCCTACAGTATATGTTGGTGTAGACATGGTCCAATGTATTGTTGCTCCTACAGTATATGTTGGCGTAGACATGCACTCTGTTTGTCTTCTGTTTGCTGTGTCTTTCTGTTCTCTCTGCCATGTCCGTCCTCTCTCTGCTGTGTCTGTCCTCTCTGTCATGTCTGTCCTCTCTCTCTCTGCTGTGTCTGGCAGCGGTTTATTCTATAACAGGATACTGTAAACTAAGTAAACAGAACACACAGTAGTACTAGTAGTAGTACACACTGATTGCAATCTGCTTGCATAAAACATTATATAAAATCACATTCGGAGGTCAGTGTTAAAGTGCCACATGGAAGAGGTCTGGTTAGTGGTTAGAGTTAGAGGTGGTCTAGGTCTGGTTAGGGTAACTTAGGGGTAGTTAAGCATTCATTATAATTTATTATTATTATTTAGATAGATGGATGTAAAGGGCTAGACCATCTCTTAACCCCTATCCGGACCTAGACCACCTCTAAGTCACAACCCTAACTTAGGGGTTAAAGTTAGAGGTGGTCTAGGTCTGGTTAGGGGTTAGAGTTAGAGGTGGTCTAGGTCTGGTTATACTGATCCGATACCAGTGCATACATAAAAAATTTAAATAAAAAAAATTATATTATATAAATTATAAAACTTTTTTTTCTTTTCTTTTTTACAGCTACTGTTTTATATATACTGTTTTTTAGTAATAACTAGAAAGTAATGGTATTTATTCAACAACAGGTGATTGTATAGATTAGTATTAGTATCATTAATTGACAACTAAGCTCAATGAGTTCACCCACGGAATGGTTGTTGGTACATTGGTTCCGCACGGACGTTACACGCACTTGCGCACTTACTATCCAGAAGGCTCCGTTTAGGTTAGCTACTGTAGTAGCAGAGGCTCTGTTGTGATTTTCAATGCAAAATAAATATTCAACATTCTCTTTTGAGACTCCGCCTCAGACTCTTATCATTTGGCACTAAAAGCTAAACATTGTCACCGGTATGGCTTTCTGCATTATGTCATTAATTGTGTGCGAGAGGTCGATCAGTTAGCCACATTAGCGTGAGCTAGGTTAGCCACTAGCTAACGCGAGCTAGATGGAAATACAAACAATGTAACGTTACTGGTGAAAAAGTGATTTACCTTGGAATACTCCTTTGCCAACTTGCTGTACTTTGCTTGCAGGTCTGCAGCTGGATTATGAATAGTACCAACTTTAGCCAAGGTAACGTTAAGCTAAAACTAGCTTTTCAAATAGCTCCAGCTAATGCTAATAACGGAGCTCCCCGTCACACTGCTCAACTCGGGGGACGAGGGCATTAAGAAAAGTTATAATTATTTTGTCTCATCTTGTTTTAGTCAACAATAGCAACATACATGAAGAGAAATTTCGTCCTGGTTTTTGTAAATTACATTTTTGTGTCCTTTAATTTATTATTTAATAAACTATTTAGTCTCGTTAGCGTGACATGGTCTTCAATAACGTGACGTCACGTCTCGTTGTCGTCATGAAAAAAACCTTTGTTGACGAACATCTTTCGTCATCATTAGTCAACAAAATTAACACTGGTCCCAAGGCAGATGTTTGAGCACTTTGCCTATCCGTCATTTGGATGAGACACTAAACCGAGGTCCTGACTGAATTCGGTCGTTAAATAACCCAGGACGCCTATCGTAAAGAGTAGGGGGTTCCCCGACGTTCCTGACCAAATTCCCAATCAGGTCTCTGACATCAAGGCCACCTAATCATCCCTTCCCCTTAATTGACTGATATCAATCCCTGTCTCCTGAGCCGTTCAGCCATTGTGTAGTGTGATGTGTGCCGGGTGCCATTGTATGGTAGCCATTGAGCCTGCGTAGCCCAAGGTTGGGTGCTACCAGTGGTGGTGAAGGAGGCAATTCCCACCCTACAAGCGCTTTGAGTGTCTAAAAAAACAGAAAAGCGCTATATAAATGCAATTAAATATTATCAATAAATTATTACCTGCTGACAGAAGCATCCTTGTGAAAACAGGACGTCTATCACAGTTCGGGAATTGCGCAGTACACTACATTATTATTATTATTATTATTATTATTATTATTATTATTATTATTATTAGAGAGAGAGAGAGAGAGAGAGAGAGAGAGAGAGAGAGAGAGAGAGAGAGAGAGAGAGAGAGAGAGAGAGAGAGAGAGAGAGAGAGAGAGAGAGAGAGAGAGAGAGAGAGAGAGAGAGAGAGTGAAAGAGATTCATTCAATTAAACCTTTATTTCAACTCGAAAGATCAGTTGGGGTTGCACTAATTTCAATTATGTGGAGTTATGTGACAGTTGAAATCAATAACATACAAGCAAAGCACAGACAAAACACAGATAAGAATAATTTGAAACAGTTACACGACATACCAGGGAGGTTTAAGATTTAAGGTTTAAGACCATAGGTCAGCAGAGAATCGATTTTCAGCTGGTGCTGAGGATTGTTCCAAGAAGTTGGTGCACTAAAACAAAAGGCTGACTTCCTTTTTAATTTAGTTTACGTTTTTGTTTATTATACTTTTTTTTAGGGCATACAAGAAAGAATATGCATTATTAAAATGCCATTGCCCACATGGGACAGATGAAAGTAAAATATTACAACAAACCACCTCTAAAAGAGGGGAAGGTAAAGTATTCTAGTTAACACTTTGAGTGCCGGGACACGTCTTTTCACGTCTTTGCTGGCCATGCTAAAGTTGCCGGGGGACGCTGTACAGCGTCCTTATATCAATATTTAAAAAATCTGCGATCGGATTCATAATGTCCCTCCGCTGGCCTGAGATCCACCAGCAGGACCCACTGAGCTCTCTGGCAGTTCAGGAGCGCCATCTGGTGGCCGATCGGCGCAATCGCCAAAACAGGATGTAGAATAGAGGTTGTCATGACGACCGTAGTACTTCCGGGCGCTCGCTATGGTTCATGTGACTCTGGCTCGTCACGCTACACGGTGATCGATTGCCAATAACTCGATAAACAACATGATTTGGACGTATATACCATTATACAAGCTGGAGATGGACCGGGTAAAAATATATCCCATAATGATAAAATGTCTACTCGACGATGATCGCCCAACGGCGCGCGGAGACTGGGGTGAGTTTCAGCGTGTAACGTTACCTTCTTCGATAATAACTGATATTATCAACATTTGACCCACATTAGATGATTGGTATAACGCTGCCCACGGAATTATAAACGCCCCCTCGCCCATCCGGTCAACATCAGATGACGTGTAGTAACTTCTAGAAGTACGTCTAGTTGGAATTTTTTATATCGCGCTGATTGCCATCAAACTGTATTTCATCATCAATATAATGCATTTGGGGCTATATATCACGTTCTGGAGAAAGCTGCAGAAAGAGATGAAAACATACTTATACATTAGACCATACTTTACTATGAATATGTGAATGAAAAAGTTTAACGTTGCTACACAATGAACAATACATATAGGACTTTGAATGGGCCCTAATAATGGCAATGTAGCAATAGAATTTAAAAAGTTATAGCCCTGCAAAGAAGGGGACTTTCTCCATAGACAAATAGCGCTGGCAATCTATGGTATATCATTAATTTAACCTTAGGCAACCAAAGTGTTAAGAATGAATATGAGCAGAATGGATAAGTAATATATGCTTACCCCTAGGGGGCAGTGTAGACATTAAAACCCTGGTATAACAACAACCCTCTCCAATAATTTTCACTACCGGCGAATGATTGACAGTTCCAGAGCCTCGGGAGTCGGGGGTGGTAATCTTGGACAAAGTTGCACACCTGACATATCGGCAAGTAACTCGAGAACCGCTGAACGGATTTCGTCGAGTGAGGTGGCATTCGAACGGCAACAAATATGGCTTTAATTCTAAATATGTGTTATAGAAAATGCAGACCCGAGCCGCCAGATGCTTGCAAATGGTGTGATGTGCGCGCAAGTGCAAAACGGGTCCTATAGGACAAACAAAAACAAACACTATGACTTGGTCACACAACTACATATAGTATACATATAGTATAGTATACATATACATATAGTACATGTCAAAGTACCTAAACACACTCCCCCAATGTATATATCTCAAATAGATCACGCTGTATTATAGTACCCACAGATGAATATTGTATGCTGTAAGGCCCAAATTAAATTGACATTATCAACTTCAGAGGCCAGAATGTGGGACCTATAAACACATTTACTACCCAATAGCATTGTGAGGCTGAACAACAGGACCCATTAACTATGTAAATGTGCTTAAAAAATAAACATTTATAGACTTTCTTTAAATATCTAAAAGCTAAAAGTAATGTAATTTAGCAACCAAGGGTCTTACAGGGTTAAATTGCCCCTTGCAGGACTAATAAAGTTATTTGAATTGAATTGAATTGAATACAAGGAAGCACCACAATAATTGCTATTCTGGAATAGTATGGAAGTGACAAAAGGCTGACTTCCAAAGTTCAGTCAGTACTCTTGGGACGATAAGCACAAGCCAGTCATTTCAGTGGGTTAGATCCAAAGTTCCAGTCTAGCAGTATATAAGTATATGGTAGCTTTTCAATAATGGCCTCATAGATAAACCAATACCAGTGATCATTACGCCTCTCTGCCAGAGAGGACCAACCCACCTTATCATAGAGGACACAGTGGTGGGTACCATAGCTATTACCAGTAATACATCTATAGAAAAACTGCTTCAATCGTTTGTTTTTGTATAAGAAGCCCATTTCTTGTTGCAGTTTGCTGACAATCTCATCAAGCCAGATGCCAAGATATTTATATTCAGTATTGCAGTGAATATATGCGTACTATCCTAATCAATATTTCTGGCTCGAGTCAACAGCATGATTAATAAGTGCATCATGTAGAGCAGCGTTAAAAAGTAACGACGGTCACGGTTTGTTGCTCCACTGTTTGAGTACCGTTCCAACCAACAGGAAGAATTTAGAAAAGTCTTCAGGAGGATGTTGAAGACAAATATCCAATTTACAAATGGAGAAGTGACTCCCCCCTCTCTCTCTCTCTCTCTCTCTCTCTCTCTCTCTCTCTCTCTCTCTCTCTCTCTCTCTCTCTCTCTCTCTCTCTCTCTCTCTCTCTCCCTCTCCTCTCTCTCTCTCTCTCTCTCTCTCTCCCTCTCTCTCTCTCTCTCACTCTCTCTGTCTATCTCTCCTTCATTCTCTCTCTCTCTATATCTCTCTCTCTCTCTCTCTCTCTATCTCTCCTTCATTCTCTCACTCTCTCTCTCCACCCCTCTCTCTCTCTCCCCTCGGCACCCACATCAGCAATAAACTC
>NC_140182.1:32296523-32331416 GCF_963971535.1 Notolepis coatsorum | reverse complement strand
CTCACTCACTCACTCACTCACTCACTCACTCTCTCACTCAGGCCAAACGTTACACTATGAAAACGAACTAGATAGGGCGGCCGGGTAGCCAGCGGACTAAGCGTCTGTCTACCACCGCAGAGACACTGGTATCGAATCCGGCTGTCAGTGGTCCCTCCGGCTTGGGCGGTCGTCATACTGACACAATTGGCAGTATTCTGGTCGTTGTAAACAACGACTCCTACAGGTCGGTCAGGGCGCCTGCACAGCGAGGGAAGGAACTGGGTAAGGTAGTGTGATCCTCCCACACGTTACACTTCCCCAGTGAGAGTCCTCGCTGTCAGGTGAAAAGAGGCTGATGGCTGTCTCCTATGTATCGGAGGAAGCATCTGATAGACTTCAGGGCTCCCTAGACCGATCAGTGGGGGGCACATGCGCGCAACGACCGGGAAGGGGAGGGGGGAATTGGCATAACGACGTGTGTGTGTGTGTGTGGGTGTGTGTGTCTGCTATTGGCTACTGTGAGTATTTTATTCAAAACGAAGATATATATATTTTTTTTATATACATAATATATATTTTCTTAAAAAAATACAATAATCATGATCATCGTACCATCAAAACATCATATGGTGACATCCCTAGTAGAGATGTTATGGCAACTCATGATGTTTGGGAGAGTTTGGGTCCTGGGGAGAGAGAGACCACATTTCTCAAAAAGGGATCCCCAGCTGTAGAGCATAAAAGCAGAGGTTCTCAACGGCTAGCTGTACAGAATCCACAACGCATTACAGATTCCCTCTGTGCTGTAGAGATGAAGAGAGAGACACAAACAAAGAGAGACGGGGAGCAAAAGGAGGGAGATACAGTATATAAAAAAAAACTAAAATAAAAGAAAGTTTGATAAGGTAACCTAGTGATGTCACTGTGTGGGAAAAAACAATAACCGAGCTTTAAAAAGTGAGGCTTCCTCCCTGTCAATCAGGGACCACTGTTCCATACTGTAGGCTACTGCAGTGTATTACTTCTTTAAGGCAATATGCATAATACCTTATACATATTCACGAGATACCACGCTTAAAAAAAATCATGCATTCAGTATAAGTAGATTGGCATGAATAGTTTATGGAATCATACAATGTATTGTATTCTTAATGATGACACATGGAGTGCATTTACATGCACAATGTATTCTGGATAACAGCTCATATCCTGGTTAATGGCTTGTTGGGCTATATATATATATATATATATATATATATATATATATATATATATATATATATATATATATATATATATATATATATATATATATATATATATATATATGAATCTTCATATACTAAATAGTAAATACAAATGGCCACATGAATACATGAGTAAACAGGACATCCTGAATCTCAACATGGACATTGAGTTAATCTGGACCACAGAACACAACAGTACAATACGCCTCATTAGCCCAGCTAATAACTGTAACTTATATCCCAGCTGTGTTATTTACTTTCTTACATTGAGGATGAGAGCATCTATATTTTCTTACATTGAGGATGAGAGCATCTATCTTTTCTTACATTGAGGATGAGAGCGTCTATCTTTTCTTACATTGAGGATGAGAGTGTCTATCTTTACTTACACTGAGGATGAGAGCGTCTATCTTTTCTTACTTTGAGGATGAGAGTGTCTATCTTTTCTTTTTTCCTCCCTGAGGCCCTCGGTTGCAAAATTACAACATCAATTTGAGCTTTCTAGCTATAAAAAAAAGAAAATGTCTGTAAATGTTAATTTCTTATTTTTTAAACACATTTACATAGTCAATGAGTCCTGTTGTTCAGCTTCACAATGCTATTGGATTGTAAAGTGTGTTTACAGCACCCTCTGACCTCTGAAGTTGTCAAAATCAACATTTGAGACAGAGAGGGAGAGGAGAGAGACAGAGAGACAAGAGACAGAGAGGGAGAGGAGAGGAGAGAGAGAGAGAGAGAGAGAGAGAGAGAGAGAAGAGAGAGAGAGAGTAGAGAGAGAGAGAGAGATGAGAGAGAGAGAGAGAGAGAGAGAGAGAGAGAGAGAGAGAGAGAGAGACAGAGAGAACAGAGAGAGACACAGAGAGGGAGAGGAGAAGAGACAGAGAGGGAGATAAGAGAGACAGAGAGGGAGAGGAGAGAGACAGAGAGAGAGGAGAGAGACAGAGAGAGACAGGGAGAGGAGAGACAGAGAGAGATAGAGACAGACAGAGAGAGACAGGGAGAGGAGAGGAGAGAGACAGAGAGAGAGAGACAGAGACAAGAGAGGGAGAAGAGAGAGACAGAGAGGGAGAGGAGAGAGACAGAGCTAGACAGAGAGGGAGAGGAGAGAGACAGAGAGGGAGAGGAGAGAGACAGAGAGGGGGACAGAGAGGGAGAGGAGAGAGACAGAGAGAGACAGAGAGGGAGAGGAGAGAGACAGAGAGGGAGAGGAGAGAGACAGAGAGGGGGACAGAGAGGGAGAGGAGAGAGACAGAGAGAGACAGAGAGGGAGAGGAGAGAGACAGAGAGAGGGACAGAGAGGGAGAGGAGAGAGACAGAGAGGGAGAGGAGAGAGACAGAGACACAGAGAGGGACATGGAGAGTAGAGAGACAAAGAGACACAGAGGGGGACAGAAAGGGACAGAGGGGGACAGAGAGGGAGAGGAGAGAAGAGACATAATGAAAAATCTCAAACCAAAATAGTGGAGCAGCCTGTAGCCACATCAGTCTCCAGCTTGTGGTCTGGTTCTGCTCAAGGGCATGCCGTGAAATCATTTATTATTGGTATATTACCAGGTATATTACAAAGTATATTTCCAGGTATATTACATGGTATATTTCCAGGTATATTGCAAAGTATATTTCCAGGTATATTACATGGTATATTTCCAGGTATATTACAAAGTATATTTCCAGGTATATTACAAGGTATATTTCCAGGTATATTACAAGGTATATTACCAGGTATATTTCCAGGTCGGTAATGTTAGTCGTGAGCTACCGTTCATGTGCAACGTGAGTCTGAAACACATCATTCACGTTTGTGTTGCTTTCATACGCCACTGCAGTGTGTAGAACATGACACTCGAGCTACCAGTCCTCTCTGATACAGGGCGTAGTGAAGGGGTCAGATGACTCGCTCCTGTCTGCCAGTCATCTTTGATACAGGGCGTAGTGAAGGGGTCAGATGACTCGCTCCTGTCTGCCAGTCATCTTTGATACAGGGCGTAGTGAAGGGCCAGTCATCTCTGACACAGGGCGTAGTGAAGGGCCAGTCCTTTCTGATACAGGGCGTAGTGAAGGGCCAGTCATCTCTGACACAGGGCGTAGTGAAGGGCCAGTCCTTTCTGATACAGGGCGTAGTGAAGGGCCAGTCATCTCTGACACAGGGCGTAGTGAAGGGCCAGTCATCTCTGATACAGGGCGTAGTGAAGGGCCAGTCATCTCTGATACAGGGCGTAGTGAAGGGCCAGTCATCTCTGACACAGGGCGTAGGGCCAGTCATCTCTGATACAGGGCGTAGTGAAGGGCCAGTCCTCTCTGATACAGGGCGTAGTGAAGGGCCAGTCATCTCTACAAACAGGGCGTAGTGAAGGGCCAGTCATCTCTGACACAGGGCGTAGTGAAGGGCCAGTCATCTCTGACACAGGGCGTAGTGAAGGGCCAGTCATCTCTGACACAGGGCGTAGTGAAGGGCCAGTCATCTCTGACACAGGGCGTAGGGAAGGGGTCACATGCCGCGCTCTTGTCCTCGCATCACACGCTCGTGCTGCGCTTGCCGCTTTCTTCGAGACCTTTCCCCTCGTCACCGCTTGCTGGGTAAAGAGCAGATGGGATGATGTACCTGGGCTCGGTGGTGTGGATCACGTATCCAGGACCTTCATTATTGATGACGCTCCAGGGGTGCAGATCTGTTGAAATTAAACATAGACTGGATGTACCGGAGTTATTCTTGGACACAGTGTAGGGTTCTGGTAGGTATACTGTATGGGGGGGGGGGGGGGGGGGGCACGACTTTGACGAGGGTCAACAGTAGATGCCACATAGAGTGCATAATAGAGTGTAAAAGGAAACTTCAAATACATGGTTTGGGGACCTCTGAGACCTGTATTAACTGGTTGAAAAGGAGTAAAGTATGGGACCTTTAACCAAACCATCTGTGCTGGGAGGTGCCCACCTGATGACCTGATGACATTATGCATTCACCCTGAATTTCCCCAAGGGGATCAATAAAGGAATATCTTATCTTATCTTATCTTATCTTATCTTTTACATGTAAACTAGGGTGCCTATATATGTACTGTACCCTAGTCATGAGGGACAATGACATCATAAACTGTAACACTCTCCGATATGTTACTACAGCTTGTTCTATAGTGCAATCTTGGTTTCTGTACAGTTGACTATGGATGTACTGTATCTGTATGTATGTCAGTCCTCTGTGGTGTTTTTCAGTGTTGGGATCTATCTTTTATGTCTGACTGGACCTCTGACTATGTCTGTGCCTATTCATTTTTAACTACCACTTCAATGAGGTGGGGGTAGTGAGAGAGGGGGGTGGAGAGAGAGAGAGAGAATATACTGCATAAAATACAGCTTCACTCTATGACCAAAGCTACACTCAAACTCATAATGACGTGTGTTGTGTTATGCACACACACACACACACACACACACACACACACACACACACACACACACACACACACACACACACACACACACACACACACACACACACACACACACACACACACACACACACACACACACACACACACACACACACACACGCGCACACACACACACACACACACACACACACACACACACACAAATAAAGCACCCTGCACATTACAAACTCACATACACTGTATGGAAGGTTGCACTCTCATATCCCGACCTCGTAGAATTATAAAGATTAAGCGTGCATAGAATATTACCCCCACAGTGTGTCTTACAAACTGAATATTTAATATACTCACACAGACTATAGATATCCTGGCTGCATACTCTTGCTTTTGACTTTTTAACTTAAAACATCTCTCTCTATATAGCTCTCTCTCTATCTCTCTCTCTCTCTCTGAACAGGGTGAAAACACATATTGAATAAAGGTGTAGCAGGGATTGAGTCATAAACAGATGATTGATTCATCAGCAAAACCTTTTTTTGGTGTTATTTACATTTTAAGAAGTTTTTGCGGAAAGGCCCACACACGCAGAATGTGCCTGACTGAGTAGTTTAAGTTTATTTATGTCTATAAATGCTGCGTAGTGTGGATGCCTACTGTACATGAGTAGAGTAGTACGTGATGAGTAGTACCTACATGCCTACATTCATTGAATGTACAGAAAAAGAGAGAGAGACAAACTCAGCCCAGATGCAGTTATTGGACCCGTAGCTCATGGAGTTTACATAGAAACAAGCGCGACTCGCAAGAGGAGTATGAATGAATGACCTTTATTTATATAGCACCCTTCACAGCACGAATGCACAGGGTGCTTTACACTACAGCTTAATATAAAAACACAATAAAACAAAATCAGAAATAAATGACGACAACAACAACAAACAGCAGTTAAAAACAGTGAAACCAGATAGAAAAAGTAGAATAAAAGAATTTGGATACAATCAAAAAGAGTCACTAATTAAAACAAAACTATAGAACAGTGAGGACAAGAAGAAGTGCCTATGTATGCCCAAAGGCCTGTCTGAATAAATGAGTTTTTAGTTGTTTTTTAAAAGAGTTTTCAGAGGGGGCAGTTCGCAGGTCCAGGGGGAGAGCGTTCCAGAGCCTTGGTGCTGTCACCTCGAAGGCTCGATCACCCCTTGTTTTCAGCCTGGACCTGGGGACCACCAGGAGGTGCTGATCGGCAGATCTGAGTGAGCGGGTGTTGGTGTAGGGATGGATGAGTTCAGTGATGTAGATAGGGTCCTGACCGTGAAGTGCTCTGAAAGTGAAAGTGAGGACTTTGAAGTGAATTCTATATAGTGTACCGGGAGCCAGTGCAGGGATACCAGAATGGGAGTGATGTGACATGATCTTTTTGACCTTGTGAGTAGCCTGGCTGCAGCAATTTGGACCATTTGTAGTTTGTCTGTGGATGATTTGGTGAGTAGTCACAGGCTGTAGGACGCAGGGCTGAAGAGATGTCATAGCTTCTAAAATTGAAGGTGGGGGTATCGGGCTCAGCCCCTCCCTTCCAGCTGGAGTTGACTGAAACACAGAAGTTATCAAATGCCAGCGAAACGTGCACCGTCGAGTCCTGGCTCTAGACGCAATCACGAATAGTGGTTTAAGAGAAGTTATTTATATTTCTAATGTGATTCATTGCGCACTAGTTAGATTACACGTTGCAAACGTTATGACTTTGAACGTCTGCCATTTCCACCGCAAAAGACATAGTTCAAGTTTCAAGTTTCTTTATTAGTTGTCATACAAAAATACAGAGTACTTTTATATAAAATGCTTCTTTCTGTTTTGCTCCAGAGATTGTGCTAGATAAAAATATATAAGTGTAACTGAGGGGTACAATTCCCTGACTGTATTGTTAAGTATGGTATTAAACCACTACCTCTTGTACTTTAACTTCTGGCCATCCAGTACATGATATAAATATGATGAACACTTTCCCACCTGATGAAACGAAGTCCACACAAATGTACAAATCGAATATTTAATATAGCAAAAGGTATATACAACGTTCACTTGTTTACACTTATGATTTGAAATGCACTTGTATGGCAAATGAGTATTCGTGGGTAAATCAACATTGAATGTCCAATCTCTGGTTACGCAGGGAGTAAGTATACAACCTGGTTCTCTAGGGAACTATAGCGATGGTACTTAAATGATTATAGCTGGATACACTAAGGGGGGGGGGGGGGGCCCGCTGGTTGTAAGACAGTAGGAGGGGGGGGTTAGAGAAGCCGCTGGCGGTATCCCATCTGGCCGACGATTTCTTGGGAGAATTCAAAGTCTTGAACACGGTGCCCACAGAACCTCGGTCCGCAGACGAATACAGCTGGACCCTCTGGTGGACGGTAGCTGCCGGTCCACAACGGAGAGACGTGAGGCGACCTCACTGGTGTAGAGCGCCGTCTCACCTTGCTCCTCTCCGGGGGGTAGTTCCAACACTCCGCAGTGTTGGCCGTTATCCATGGAATAATCAAAGCACCCAAAGCATAATCCAAGCCGTGGAAGGCTCGCCGTCGTCCGGGTAGAGTAATCCAATATACAGGTCCAGTCGCCCTGGCCCGGAGCTCCTCGGATGCAAGCACCACTAGTGGTCTGCCCAGCCTGGTTAAGACTCCAGATAACGTCAGGAACGATGGGGGTACTGATAACTTTATAACTCTAACCGAACGATGCACCATACATAAATAGACTATTATTAGCTTAATAGAATACGTCCAACTCGACGGTATAGTGCCAAACTATGACAATTCAACTATTAATCCACACGATATCTCAATGCCTATTCTGAGGCCAAGTAGGCCTTACTGCACCACACGTGCGTCGTGGGTGAGGCTTCGCGTCTGTTACTCGGTTGGAGGGTAAAGAACTAATGGACTAAAAGAAAGTTCTACTTTACTTGCGCCATATATATATATGCG
Source organism: Notolepis coatsorum (assembly GCF_963971535.1). Classification (NCBI taxonomy): domain Eukaryota; kingdom Metazoa; phylum Chordata; class Actinopteri; order Aulopiformes; family Paralepididae; genus Notolepis; species Notolepis coatsorum. Next base: position 32,323,811 of record NC_140182.1, on the reverse strand, counting down.
CTGTGAACAAATAGTACCATTCGTATTTCGCCAGACGTATTCCTACGCGGAACCGGGCTTGCCACGACATGTTGGGCGGCACGATTGAACTTGAACCTAGGGGTATGGCTGCTGGCGCCAGGTTCTCGTCCAATGGTAGAATGAACTATTATGGGCTGTTTAGTAGACTAAAGGGATATTCAGTGCATATTGTACAAGGAATATACAGGGGATATCAAACGATATACAATACTATTTGCATATATATATATAAATAAATATATATATTCGGTTTAATCTGATCCTTCACAACAGCCGCCCCCTAATTAGTCCCACCTAATTAGCTAAGCAGAGACAGATTAACCGCACTGTCTACCACTCAAGGTCCGCTGTAAGGGTCAGTCAACTCACAAAGTCATGGGGTCATGGTCATCATCGATAGTATCTGGGAGTCGGGGCAGTTCTATTAGCCTCGCCACGGGTCGTGTGTAAGTGCGCCCTTGGACGAGTACTTCAGCTGCTCGGACCTTGCCATCGGCACCGGTGATCACTTTGCTTACGCGGCCAGCCGGCCACATAGCTCTGGGTAGTGACTGGTCGATAATCATGATGACTGTTCCTTCTGTCAAATTGTCTCTCTCTTTTACCCACTTCTGGCGGGTCTGTAGAGACGGTAGGTAGTGGAGTAGGAAGCTGCTCCAAAACTTGTCAGCTAGTACTTGACTGTACCTCCACATTCTTCGGCCGTTCGCTTCTTCAGGCCTGTACATTGTCTGGGGTAGCGCGGGGTCCAGCCGCCCCATTAAGAGTGTGTTGGGGGTGACTGGGTCGACATCTGCTACATCACTGGAGACGTAACCGAGGGGCTTTGAGTTCAATACTCCCTCGATCTCCGTGAGGACTGTCATTAGGACTTCTTCCGCCACAGTCTGGGCCCCAAGCACGGCGTACAGGGCTGTCTTTATAGAACGTACTTCTCGTTCCCAGGTTCCACCGAAGTGGGGTGCGTTCGGGGGATTAAACTGGAAGTCAATCTGGGATGGAGCGAGGTGGGTCTTAAGTTCTGGGCCCATAGCTTGGAAGCTCTCTCTCAGCTCTCTTTCTCCGCCTTTGAAGTTTGTCCCGTGATCAGACAACAATGTAGACGGTTTTCCTTTCCGTGATGTGAATCTTCGGAAGGCCATAAGGAATGAGTCTGTGCTCATGGTCGGAAGGAGCTCGATATGTATCGCTCTGGTGGTCATGCATTTGAATACAATACCCCACCGCTTCTCGGTTCCTCTTCCTCTCTTTATATACAACGGGCCAAAACAGTCCATGCCTGTGGAGTGGAATGGCTTGTCGCCGAGTCGGAGGCGACAGGGAGGTATGTCAGCCATCCGTGGTATGCTGGGCTGCGCGCGCCACTTTCGGCAGTCTAGACAGGTTCGCTGGAAGCGTCGCACCGCTTCTCTTCCTTGAAGTATCCAATAGCGACGTCTGATCTCCGCGAAGACTCTCTCTGCTCCTGCGTGGTGTACATCCTCGTCGTATTTCTTTATGATCAGCTCTGTGACCTTGTGTCGGCTGTTCAAGACTATCGGGTACTTAATGTCATCCGGTAGATCGGGGGCTCTCCGCAGGCGACCACCCACTCTGATGAGATTATGGGCGTCACTCTCGGGTGCCAGGTGGAGCAGTCTGCTGTCTGATGGGACGGGCTTTCCTCCCTGTAGACAGTCTAGCTCATCGGGGAACGAGTCTCTCTGGGCTCGTTGTAGTAGAAGAAGTTCTGCTTCTTCGTAGTCAGCTGCTGACATGTCAGTGGTGGACTGAATCTCTGGATGGTGCCACAGGAATGTCTTTTGCTGCGCACTCTCTAGGGTAATGCAGTCATCTATGTTGGGGTCTGTGGAGGCGACTGTGCTCAGTCCACAGAACATAGGTTTCTTGTTCTCAGCCTCCTCGTTACTTGCTTCCCGTGGGGTGGGCGTAGGCCACTCTTCTTCGGGGAGCTTGAGGAATTCTGGTCCGTCACTGTAGATGTTGCGACGGGTGAGGTCATCCAGAGACATTCCCCGGGTGATGACGTCAGCTGGGTTGTGTTTGGTGTCCACATACCGCCAGCTCGCTGCTTCTGTTAACTCTTGAATCTCTGTGACTCTGACTCCCACGAAGACTTTGTATCTGCATGAATCAGACTTGATCCATGTGAGTACTGTCGTGGAATCTGACCACAAGATTGTTCTGTGCACCGGGATGGTGAGTTCACGTTGGATTAACGTGGCTAGATGCGCTCCTGCTAGGGCTGCGCAGAGCTCTAGACGCGGGATAGATTGTTGCTTTCGTGGGGCTATTCTTGAGCGGGCCAGGATGAAAGCAGTGTGTATCTTTCCTCCCTTCTCTTGGGCACGCAAGTAGGCCACCGATCCATAGGCTACTTCGGAGGCGTCGCTGAAGACGTGTAGATCAATCTTGCATGTCTCTGGCCTCACTGTGGATGGGAAGTAGCTGCGGCGTATATTGACGCCTGGGAGTGAGCGGAGTTCCGTCTCCCACTCTCTCCATGTTGAGGCAAGGTGTGCGGGTATTGGGTCGTCCCAGCCCTGGTCCTTGTCCCATAGTGCTCGTACAATCATCTTTGCCCTGGTGGTGTAAGGTAGAATACATCCCAACGGGTCATATTGTCTGGCGAGTGTTCTGTACACACTCCGTCTGGTGGTCGGTGTCGCCGTCGACCTTCCCTGCTCTGGAGTCAAGGGTTTGTGTCTATAGTGGAGCGAGTCTGTTTTGAAGCGCCAGACTAGTCCTAGTGTCATTTCTTGGGCTTCTCCTGGGATGGTCGCCATCCAGGTCTCGCTGCTGGCAGCCTTGTCCGCGGGGGAGAGGCTGCGCAATACGTGCGGGTCACTGCTGGCCCACTGCCTGAGATCAAAGCCGCCTTTGATCAGGGAGGCGCGTAGCTTGATTAGGAGAGCCTCGGCTTCTTCTTGGGTCGAAACGCTTTGTAAACAGTTGTCCACGTAGAAACTGTTCTTCACACTGTGTCGGACCTCTTCATCTGCTGCTGGGTCCTCTGCGACGTGTTTCTGTAGTGCAAATGTAGCACAGCACGGGCTGCATGTGGTTCCGAAGGGGAGTACTTCCCACTGGTAGATGGCTGGGTTCTCATCTCCGATCCTCTCTCTCCATAGGAACCGCAGCAGGGGCTTGTCCTCCTCCACTAGTCTCACCTGCAGGAACATCCCTTTGATATCCCCGCTGATAGCCACCTTGTCCTGGCGGAAGCGCAGTAGCACGCCTAGTAGGGAGGGGCCGAGTGTGGGGCCGGGCAAGAGCTCTTTATTCAGATTTTGGGATCCGATCTGGTAGCTGCAGTTAAACACAATGCGATCCTTGCCGTTGTGGTGGACCTTGTGATGCGGCACGTACCATGATTCGGTCGTCTGATCGGCCTCTTTAATGTCAATCTTTTTCACGTGTCCCGCTGTGATTAGCTTCTCAATCTCAGCGCGGTACACACGCTCTTGAGCGGGGTCTTTGGCTAGGCGCCGCTCCGTGTTCAATAGATAGCGCTCCGTGGCGTCTTTCTTTGCGTGAAAGGTGGGCATTCCCTCTCGCCTCAGGAGTGGAGTTGCGTATCTCATCACTCCGCCGACTGTGACTCTCTTTATCCCCTGCTCGAGTAGGTTGATGGCGTAAATGTCTTCTTTAGAACGAATATCTTTCTTTTCGTTCTTAAAGGGCATTGTCTCTAGTGTCCATAGCCTCTCGACATGCTGCAGGAGAGTGGTGTCTTCTTCTGTCGTTCTGGAGTGGAGGCAGCTAGTGGCTGCTGTTCGGTTGAGAGATTTAGCGAGGGGGCCTTGTAGGGTCCACCCTAGGCGGGTCTCGACTGCTGCAGGACAGCCTCGGGGTCCTGTATGGACCCGGTCAATCGGGACTATGAGTTCTGCATGGTCGGAGCCTATCAGCAGGGTCGGGGTAGCGCCGTCTATGAGCGGGATAGGTAGTTGTCGCAGGTGCACATATTTATCCATCAACTTGGCGATAGGGTAGGTGTACTGCGATAGTCCTATTTCTTGGCTGGTGAAAGCATTTGTGATCCTATACCGTCGCTCTGGCTGCCCGTTTGCTGCGATAGTGAAGGAGACATTCTCGCCCTTTATCGTCTTTAAATCTCTTCTTATTGTCCGAATCGTCATTTCGTTCTCGCTCCCCCGCAGTCCCAGCTGGGCCGCAGCGGACGCGAGCAGAAGGGTCTTCTCTGACCCGTCATCAAGGACGGCGTAAGTGTCCATGACTTTATCTTGGTAGCTCAATGTCACACGGACTACCTTTAAGAGCACTCGGGCGCCGCTGCTGCTGGCGGGGTCAATGTACATGACACTTGCCTTGGTGCCGCTCGATGGTGCAGGTGGAGGCCGTCTTCTGTTACTCTCGTGTAGTATATCTAGATGGGCTCCGTCGCACCGACTGCACCTTTTCTTTAGGCGGCATTCGGCTGCCATGTGTGGTCGCGCACATCGGTAACAGCGCCTGTTGGACTTTATCCATTGACTCACTTCTTCTGCATTCATCTTTGTGAACACGTCACATTGTGACAGCCAGTGTTCTTTCTCACAGTAGGGGCACGCCATCTTCCACTTCTCTTTTCTCGAGGGGGTGCTGTGGCTCTTACTGCTCGGTACTGACTCTGATTGGTGCATGACAGTCACCGATCTTCTTCCATCATTTATTCTCCTGGGTCCCTCTCTGGAGCTTGGCGTGCTCCGCCCGAACGTGTCCAGCCGTAAGCTGCTGACTTCTCTCGCCAGGAAGTCGGCTAGATCAAGGAGGGATGGTTCAGGGCCGTTAGGATCCCGGTAGTCCCTCTGCCGCCTAAAACGCTCTTGTCTTGCGGGTGGCAGCTTCTCCAAAATCCTCTCGACGTTAGAGTTGGCGTATAGCTCATGCATGCCCTTTTCCCGTTGCGCTCCCAGCATCCCTACCAGGGACTGCACTTTGATTGACAGGTCGTCTAATGAGCGATTGTCTGTTGCTGGGGGTAGGCGATCAATATGCCTTATCTCTTGGATTACGTAATCCCATATACGTCCATATCTCTGGTCCAGCGCGGCTAGGGCTGCTGTGTATGGGGTCGTAGAGTTGGCATAGGCTAGCGCTATATTGTGCGCTCGCGGTACTTTCAGGTGCTTCAGTAATATTGCATACTTGTGGCGTTCATCAGCGACATCCACCATCATTGTCTCTAAGCACATCCGGAGCTCCGTGTACTGTGCTCGATTCTCATAGGTGAAGTCTGGAAATGACGGCGTGGCAATGTATGACGCCGTGGATGGCTGATACATCGGCGAGCGTTGGGGGAGAGACCTCCTAGGCGAGTCCCCTCTTGCGCCTCTCTGTGGGCTGGTACCGACAGGGTACCATGGCCCGCTGGTCCAGGTGCTATTCCTCGGGGCTGGTCGTGCGTCGTGCTCACCCGTGAATAGAGTCGGGGGTCTGTAGCGCAGCGCCGCGGGGGTATAGCCTGGGCTGTACTGGACCTCCTGGTCCGGTGGAGTACTGTGCTGTCGTCGGGCTTGGTTCTCCTCCTCTCCCTCTTCTTCCTCTATCAGGTCTTCCAGATCCTGTAATCGTTTATTTAGCTTCTCCGCAGTGTATGCCGCTCCTTCCTTGTACCTGGGTCTCGCTTGGACCGGTCTGGGAAGGGGGTCTGCGGGGGGTATAGGCTCGGTCTGTTGGTCAAGTTCAGGGTCGCTTGCTCGGTTAGGAGACGCTGCCCTTGACTGTTGTCTCGACGAGTTCCTTGAACCCCTGGCGGAGGGAGAGGGTGTTGCCCTGCGGATCAGCTGCGCCATTAGCTGCGCCTGTAACTTGTCGCGCTCGACTTCGCGCTTGGTGAGATCTGCTTCTCTTTGGGCACCGGCAGCGGCGCGCTGGGCGTCGGCCCGGTCTCTTGCCATATTCTTTTCCGTCTGAAGGCGTCTCATCTCCAGGCGTATGCGCTCTTCTTCGCTCCGTTGTTGCGCTTGGAGTTGTTCGCGCTCGCTAAGCGTCTGTGCTTGGAGACGATCGCGTTCACCCTGAAGTCGATCGCGTTCGGTAGAGGCTGTCAGGCTGACGAGGAACGCCTGTTGTAGCATCCTCTCCGCTTCGCTGGGGGAAGGCGGTTGTGGAGGTGAGCCGCTCCTGCGTGAGCCGCTCCTGGGTGTACTCGTTGGGGAGTCCTGGAGCTCTATTTCCTCGGCGCTCTCCTCCTCTTCTTCCGTGCAGAGTTCTCTCTCTGTAGGGTTGTCTTCCTCCCGGGGCTGGTCGGGGACTACTTCTTCGGTAGTGGCGGGGGGTAAAGGCATGTCAGCTCCCTCCTGGTCCCCACCGTGAGCTTGGTCAGTTACATTAGAACCTACTAGGGCCTCTGTGGTCGGGGAAACCTGGTCGTTAAGGTCAGACATAATTTTACTTTCTACTTTTACCGCGTTTACCGTTTGTCGAAGGCTAGGTAGTTGACTGACAGCGTAAGCCTCTAAGTACTGAGGTGTCTGTCGTCTGCGCCGCGGGCGTTCTACGTTAGGAGGACCGTTTCGTGGAGTGTTCATCATAGGCCATTTTAATATTAATAACACTATATTAATATTACACTAGTTACCCTCCGGCTCGAAGGACCAATTGTAACTGAGGGGTACAATTCCCTGACTGTATTGTTAAGTATGGTATTAAACCACTACCTCTTGTACTTTAACTTCTGGCCATCCAGTACATGATATAAATATGATGAACACTTTCCCACCTGATGAAACGAAGTCCACACAAATGTACAAATCGAATATTTAATATAGCAAAAGGTATATACAACGTTCACTTGTTTACACTTATGATTTGAAATGCACTTGTATGGCAAATGAGTATTCGTAGGTAAATCAACATTGAATGTCCAATCTCTGGTTACGCAGGGAGTAAGTATACAACCTGGTTCTCTAGGGAACTATAGCGATGGTACTTAAATGATTATAGCTGGATACACTAAGGGGGGGGGGGGTCCCGCTGGTTGTAAGACAGTAGGAGGGGGGGGTTAGAGAAGCCGCTGGCGGTATCCCATCTGGCCGACGATTTCTTGGGAGAATTCAAAGTCTTGAACACGGTGCCCACAGAACCTCGGTCCGCAGACGAATACAGCTGGACCCTCTGGTGGACGGTAGCTGCCGGTCCACAACGGAGAGACGTGAGGCGACCTCACTGGTGTAGAGCGCCGTCTCACCTTGCTCCTCTCCGGGGGGTAGTTCCAACACTCCGCAGTGTTGGCCGTTATCCATGGAATAATCAAAGCACCCAAAGCATAATCCAAGCCGTGGAAGGCTCGCCGTCGTCCGGGTAGAGTAATCCAATATACAGGTCCAGTCGCCCTGGCCCAGAGCTCCTCGGATGCAAGCACCACTAGTGGTCTGCCCAGCCTGGTTAAGACTGCAGATAACGTCAGGAACGATGGGGGTACTGATAACTTTATAACTCTAACCGAACGATGCACCATACATAAATAGACTATTATTAGCTTAATAGAATACGTCCAACTCGACGGTATAGTGCCAAACTATGACAATTCAACTATTAATCCACACGATATCTCAATGCCTATTCTGAGGCCAAGTAGGCCTTACTGCACCACACGTGCGTCGTGGGTGAGGCTTCGCGTCTGTTACTCGGTTGGAGGGTAAAGAACTAATGGACTAAAAGAAAGTTCTACTTTACTTGCGCCATATATATATGCGCTGTGAACAAATAGTACCATTCGTATTTCGCCAGACGTATTCCTACGCGGAACCGGGCTTGCCACGACATGTTGGGCGGCACGATTGAACTTGAACCTAGGGGTATGGCTGCTGGCGCCAGGTTCTCGTCCAATGGTAGAATGAACTATTATGGGCTGTTTAGTAGACTAAAGGGATATTCAGTGCATATTGTACAAGGAATATACAGGGGATATCAAACGATATACAATACTATTTGAATATATATATATAAATAAATATATATATTCGGTTTAATCTGATCCTTCACAACAATAAGTATAAAATAAGTATAATAAGTATAAAATAGAAGTCAAGTACGTATACAAAGGTGTTCAATGTACATATATACAATATACAATGCAGAGTAGAAAATACAGTTACAATACAATATACAGTACAATGCAGAAATGGGATGAGGGACAATTTAGGTACAATTTACAGTAAGGTGTGATGAGGTATGAGTTGTAGTGCAAATTCTTTACCAATACATATAAAGTGTGTTAGGTGTCTAAAGTGGGTAAAGTGGGTGCTGCAGTGAGTTGTTTGTTTAAAGTGAGTGTGTGCGTGTGGATGTGTGTGCTGTGAGTGTATTTGATGTTTGTTACATAGTGTTATTGTCATTTAGCATTTAGCATCCTGATGGCCTGGGGATAGAAGCTTCTTCTGAGTCTCTCTGTGCTTGCCATGAGACTCCGGTATCGCTTGCCTGACCGCAGCAGACAAGACATGGTCGACGAATCGCCCCAACCCTAACCCTATAAAAACAGCAGTCAAAGTGTATATTTTCAGCACTACGTTTGTTTACCAATGTGTTATTAGCTAAATATGAGTGTATAAATATCTCGGCATGAACCTGATGAATGACACGCGAGGAAATTACTTCATTCATGTTTGTAGAGAGGAGACCCAGGGCTTTTGATGGACATCAAAATTTCATAAAACTACACTACCCAGCTCACACCAGCCTCTATCAAAGCTGTCAAATTCTGATGTTATTTTCGTGATTATACGGGTCAAACAAACCTGAACGTTATTGCCATAAAATACAATGTAGTTTGTTTCTTTACTTTTCTGTGAACGCGTCTCAATCTGATGAAAAATGGCAGAGCAATGGACATTATAAAAAAGTTACTTTCAACAGATTGAACTCTGCCATTGGAAAGAGGAGATTTGGCCCGATCCATAGATGTATGACTTGGCCATAATAAGGTCAATTATAGACCTGATATTCTATATTCATATTTCAAATAGCATGTGTCCGGATGGCAAAGTAAAAAATACTTCTTTATCATTCTGTCATTGCATAGGCTAGAACAGCGGTTCTCAAACTACGGGTTGCGACCCAAAGTGGGGTCGTGGGTAGGTGACAGTACATTGGCAAACAAAAACAAGTGCTGTAATAAAATGTTCTATTAAATATGCATGATCAAGTTCAACAACGTGTGCTTTTATTTTGATATTCCTTAATTCCACGTTGAAATTACGTGATACATTAAGTGTGGGGTGGCCAAAAAAATTCCTACATAAAAAATTGGGTCGTGGTATAAAAAAGTTTAAGAACCCCTAGGCTAGAATATCAAAGAGAAGCTTCGAGATTGAGAATTAAAAGGCTATGGTGTACAGTCACATTGTATTACATGGATTCAATGAAGATTTGAACGTTCACTCACTCAGAAGTAGGGATGCACATTTGAAAGCATTTTCCAAATGGACTTACACTACGATCATTAGGGCATAAACCTGTCAAACAGCAAATTTGAGCGTGTCGTAACCTAAAAGCTGGATTCTCCCGCCAAATTCCAATCACAGCATGATCCACATTTAACTGGCACAGATGGGGATATTAGAGAAGAATGGTTTCAAATATAATTTTAAGCTAAAACTGACAAGTGTATAATTAGCGCTATCGAGCATTATGTTCTGTCATTTATTTGGCTCATAAAATCTTGCTAGCTGTGCTCATGTAAGGGGTAAATGCCCCCTTTTTTTTTTTTTTTTTTTTACTGCTGCTAAACTATAGGCTATAAGTGTATCACCGTTAGCCCAGGGCCTTAAAAATAAAGAATATCCAACTGACTATATTGCTGAGGAGAGAAAAAAGGAGGAAATGGAGGGAGAAAAAATATGTTGTTCCCTCATATACAGTAGTTCTATGGTTGTTCCTACTAGTCTAGTGGATGTTGTTCCCTCATATAGTTCTATGGTTGTGTCTACTAGTCTAGTGGACGTTGTTCTCTCATATAGTTATATGGTTGTTCCTATACTAGTCTAGTGGACGTTGTTCCCTCATATAGTTATATGGTTGTTCCTACTAGTCTAGTGGATGTTGTTCCCTCATATAGTTATATGGTTGTGTCTACTAGTCTAGTGGACGTTGTTCCCTCATATAGTTCTATGGTTGTTCCTACTAGTCTAGTAGACTGCTGGAACAGCGCTAACACAGTGTGAAGAGAGGTCTGGCTATGAGAGATGACCAGTGGAACAAAACAACCAGAGCAGAACAAAATGTATTCTGATTTAAATGCAATGGGTTACAAGAACTAACAAATGAAGATTTGTTTAAAGGAAGTCACGTTAAATTTGGTAAATGTTGTATTTTCTAACCTAATATTCATTGGCAATGCAATTGTCTTTCTCTCTCTTTTTCTTTTAATTAAACTAAGATTTATGAACTGTTTATGAATCCAGCCAGCATACGGATGTGCGACAGACAAGGAAGTCATCCAAGGGGGAAGTTAGATTTTTACATACTGTAAAGTCAGTCTGCTCGCATAAAGAAGGCTGCACCAAGTCCATGTTTAATAGATGTGAGATAATGAGTCTGATGAAGCCTTAGCAACACAATTAAATGCAAACTAGAGTAAGAATGAGAATAATGAGGATAATTGGATTCACACTAGAAGCACCAGAGGCCTAAGCCACTGGGCATTGACATTTTTAAGTTAGATTAGCAGACTCTTGCACCATCAATCCAACGTTCTCCTCCTTTAATTACTTCTCCTAAATAATTAGAAATGAAATTCCAGCACTTTCACAGTTAAAAAAAATATTTTTCAAATAGTTACAGACATATTTTACCATCTTTTTGTCATTCAAACAGCCCATTTCCTGCCACTGTGCACCACTGCACATTGGTACCCTGCAGAGGTGTGAGGGGCTTTCCTCCAGAGCGCAGATCTGACTCATTCATGCATTCACGTGATACAGTTAACCCTTTCACTGCCACACTACAGACAATTAACCCTTTCACTAACCACACTACAGACGGTTAAGATGGTCAGAGACAGCGGGCGTAGGAAGATATGATCGTTTTCTTGTTCTCACTTGTGCTTACATATAGGATTACATATGGTACGATAATTATTGTAATTATCGCACGCAATACCATTGAACTAAAACTAGGCGTTGCAGATCAAATATGAATGAAGATCCTGCAAGTGTGTTACGAGTAGGTAAGAATGTTGACTTCAATTTGCAGAGTGGAAGAAGGAGGCTGAGATGGTGGTTGCTCTTCTCAAAAATAGTGTTCTTTATTTGTGAACAACTAGAGATCAGTAATTGGTCACAAGACCAAAACACAAAAATAACAAAGAATGAGAAATAAGTAAGGACGGACGAGAGTTCCGAATTATCTCCGTGAACAGAAATGAATGTCAAACAATAAATAAGGACGAGGAGATATCCGACTTCTCCTCGGGACGACAGTAAAGGCGCTCCCATAGTCCAGCAGACTGTACACAGAGCAGACTCCGCGGATGTCCGCGCGGCTCTTTGAGCCTTCATAGTCGAGCAGATCTCAGCGGACGTCCGCGGTCTATTTCCTACATTTCTCGCACCAGTTTTACTACATTTCCCACAATTCTGTCTGTTCTGCTGTACTGGCAGATCACTCGGGAACATTATCAGCGAGAGAGCGAGAGAGAGAGAGAGCGAGAGAGAGAGAGAGAGAGAGAGAGAGCTTCACGGGCTCATCTATCTCCTCGCGCCACCAATCGCTCGTGCGGCGTCACATTAAATGCAGTTCGATGTCAACCAAAACGCCCAGCAGCGTTTTGTGTGACACCAAGTCAGCGGCGCGGATGTCCGCGCGTCAGAAAATAGGAGCTTCCCACCTGTGGGTCTGCTGTCCGCATAGATCAAAGCTCAAAGTCTGCGCGGACGTCCGCGCGGACATCCGCGGAGTCCGCTCTGTGTACAGTCTGCTGGACTATGGGAGCGCCTTAACACTGCTGAAGAACTGACAACTGAGAAGGGAGACAGTGGTTACTATAAGGAGACACAACACACAGCAGGTGACAATTAGCAATCAGGAACAATCAGAACAAATGACAGGATGAAGTACTCCAGGATGGCTGTAGGGCTTTCACTTTCATTTGTGCTAAGCTAGGCTAGCATACAGCCGGATAGCTTTATACTGAACGCACAAAGAGGAAATTGGTATCTCTCTTAAGCACATTTCCCATAATGTTGGTGTCATTTAACATTGAATCTAAATGTTAACATGGGGTGGTAGTGTAGTGGTTAATGCACTCCAACTGCAGAGACTGCTGGTAGAGCACCTTAACTGGCCTTCGCACCTGCATTAACGCTCCCTGCTGGTTGAGCACCTTAACTGGCCTTCGCACCTGCATTAACGCTCCCTGCTGGTAGAGGACCTTAACTGGCCTTCACACCTACATTAACACTCCCTGCTGGTAGAGCACCTTAACTGGCCTTCGCACCTGCATTAACGCTCCCTGCTGGTAGAGCACCTAACTGGCCTTCACACCTGCATTAACGATCCCTGCTGTTAGAGCACCTTAACTGGCATTCACACCTGCATTAACGCTCCCTGCTGGTAGAGGACCTTAACTGGCCTTCGCACCAGCGCCTGACACTGACATGCCATCCTGTAGTGGAGCGGCATGTGTATTACGCATTCATTTGCAAAGAATTTGCTAAATTGATTGCTGGCTGCTGACGCCGTCGTTATACTTTGGCAGCGACGTGGGACGGGGACGGGGGGGGGTGCTGAGGGTGCTGCAGCACCCACACCTGTTGGCAGGGAGTTGTAACTGCAAGGCCAACATATTTACACATCAATAAAAAACGTTTATTTTTTTAGTTAGGATTTTACTGTAAGCAGTGTAAAACATGGTTGTTTTTTAAATGGTTGAAATCCACCCTCTGTTTTTTTTTAATGATATTTTCTGTGTATCTGATTCTGACCTGATGCACAAACGCAGCGCACACACATCGCATGACGTGGATTGGGCACGAAGGATCAGGGTTGAGGTTGAACACAACAGTAATGGGTAACTTACTACTTGCGTCTCAAAACATTTCTAAAAAAAGAATATTATGATTTCTTTAATGACCCCAAAGCAAAATGGATATACGGTATTTTTCCAAGGCATATAAACAAACTAATTTAGAAGCTGCACCGGGCTGCCCCTGGGCATAACTACGGATCACCTGAGGCTGTATGTTGCTTTATCTTGCCATACAAGGGCTTCCTTTAAGTCTAAGAGGACATGATGAGAGTCCGAGTTCATCAAATCGTGGACACTTTTTAGAGCTAATGTATGTACAATGAGGCACAATCACATCCAAAACTGGCTAAGAACAACAATGTGCCAGGAGAGTCTGCTTCACATTGAAAGTGATCTCACAGACAAAGTTAAAGCAGAAAAGATCATTGATGCCAAGACGAAATGTCTGCATTAAGGTAAGACAATGGTTTATCTATTATTGGATGCCTTCATTTGAACACTTAATTTGCAATTTGCCTCGCATAGCCTAGTGTGTATTGACAAAAAAGGAAAAAATGTGCACGCTGCGCACGACATTGCTTCCTGTTCAGCTCACGCGCCGCCTATGATGTTATTATATGACTTATCTCCGCACCCCAACTCTGACTGACTTCCCGCGTCCCTGTACTTTGGGTCTTGTTTTTTAATGATGGGTGTTTCATTATGGAATGACAATCTTCATCTAGATTCAATGAATAGCCTGCCTGATTCTACTCAACCTAATACTTTGTTAAGGAAATCTTAGTCAAAGTGATGTTTTCATGAATCCATTAACTTACCTTACCTTAATACTGTAGCTGACAACATCCTAACTGTAAGTCTAACCATTACAAATGTGTACAAAGAGCTACTGTACTGTCCTGGGCAAAAAATGCAAGTACTTTGGGCTTTTGGCTATAATAGCTATGAAGCTACTGCACTTAAGGTAAAGTTGGAGAAATAGTTTGTGCTGATTTTGCGCTTTTATAAGTAGCAAGGTATTCATAGATGTGTGGCGTGTGTGTGTGGCGTGTGCATGTGGTGTGTGCGTGGGCTCGTACATACAGTTTTTCAAGTACAGCATCTGTGTTTGATTCTCACTTTCGTGACTTTGCTTCTTCTCAGAACATCCGTAATCGATATCCTTCAGAGCTCTCCCGGAGTGTGAATGATTAGATCAATAACTATTCCTCGTTCTACATGATCACAGTAGCCTTTCTGCCCTCTTCTCACATCCTCGCAGAAAAGAGTTTTTTTTAACCAACCCCACTGCTTGCCCTGAATTATTGAGAGTAGCGCTGAATTATATACATATCATTCCTCAACAGTTCTGAACCCAGGGCTCACTTGCAAGGAAAAATCTCACTCTATAGTGATCGCTGGTCCCCTGAGTGATTTGCTGCTGCTGGTGTTCTGTCAGAAGTTTAACTTTTTCACGTCTCAACCATAAGCTTGGAGCTTGACTTCAGCCAGAGGTTGAAAGAGAAGCACTTTAACCCTATGAGGCCGACATGGTCTTTTTTTCCAGGGCCGATATCAGGTCAACAGTAGATTCATTTGTGATGACGTTTTTCTAGTCATACATCCTTAATAAACATTTGATATTGGTTAGGTTTAGAGTGTATACAGGCTTAGAACATTATGATCAAAGTGTATGATCATATGATCATATGATCATGCTCAGTTATGTCTCATAAGCAATCTCTTGGGTTGATACCATTTGTTACACAGATTTGGTGCAAAATGTAAAAAATGTTGACCACTTGAGAATTGATAAACATGCTAAATTTTTTTTTCAAAATATCACATTAAGACACAAAGACCTTGAGGAACATCATAGAACATTCATGCTGTGATTTTGTTCAACGCATGGCGAGATAACCCGAGAAATCTCGGGTATGGCAGAGAAAGAGTTAACACCACCATTATTACCCTTTTTGTCATTGCCCACGTTTCTGAACCATACAGGAGAACTGATCTCACACATGCTTCATATATCCCTCCACCTCCTCCACGCCGCCGCCACTCTCGCCCTCACCGCCCTTTCCACTCCCGCCTCACAGTCCATCACATCTCCCAGATAGCGAATCTGCTTCACCTCCTCCAGCACCTCCCGTCCCATCACTAGACCACCATCTCCAACCACCACCTCCTCCTCTTCCCTCTCACACGTGGGGCATCTAAAATCCCTCACTCCCCTCAGATTGTCCAAACCTGAACATCTTTGGTGACACCATTTGTCACATTCTCTACACAGCACAGAGTTTACTCCCACACCTGTTCCACAGACTCCACATGGGTATCTTCTCTCTCCTTCACTCCCTGTTATCATTACCTTCGTCTTGTCGATATTTATCTTCATTCCCCTCTTCTTCATTCCATCCCTCCACTCAACAAACGTTCTCCTCACTTCCTCCGAATCTGCCGCCTGGATCATCAGCATGAAGCAGCTCCACGGTCCTCCTCCTTGTGGATCCCTTGTTGCTTCCTCCATTATAGTAATGAAGAGTAGTGGGGAATACAATAGAATTGGGGTCATTAGATTCACAAGAGTCTTCCCATTTCATACTTTATACAATTCCATTATTTTCTTGCTTCTCAATTTTTGGTGGAAAACCTGATATTTCAGTCAATAGACCATCATCAGGGCATATCACATATTAATATCAAACCTTGTTGACTTCGAAAGCTAGTGCCTCACTGGTATATCGATGGCCTACAGGCCAGAAACATACACTGGCTATTGTAGGAGTCCTGATTTATATTTTATAAAGTATATCCTATTGTTCTGTGTTATTTTTATTTTTATTTTTACATGCATGGGCCAGACAATTTAGAGACATTAGAATGTGTTACAATACACAGATTTTTTCTGTACTACTAGAGATGTGACGATCACTCGATTTGATACTGGGTTCACGATTCAATGTTACCATGATATTTTGAACAAAAATTATTCATAAAATATATAAAATATGGCTTTCCCCCCTTTCTTATGATTATTGTTAATTACATTTTTGTGTGTTATAGTAGCATAGCCTAATCGCAAATGTCACGGACGGCAATAAACGGAATGTTTAGCTGAGTCTGGTATTCTCTGTGCAGTTTATAAATAATGAGCTGATAGCAGCCGCGTACACAGAAGCCCACATCAGCTGCTCTGACGCCGCTGCGGGACAGAGTGTTGACGCGGGTCTGTTTCCCCAAAGCACCGAGATAACAGACAGCCCGATATAAGAGGAGACCGGCACTTCAGCAGTTTTGAATGGGACGGGGGAAATCCATAACACAAAGCAATATAAATATTATGATGGAAGCAACTGGCTCCCGGTCGAATAAGGTATAGGCTATTTGGATAAAAATGTGACATGATTTTATGTCAAGTGGCCTAAACATACACATTTACTACTCCAGCTTGGATAGCGGATGTGTATAGAAGCTGTACTCAGCAAGGAGGGAATAATGTGTTTTTCTATCCTGTATAACAAAATGAACCATTCACCTTCACCAGTAACCTCAAATATCAGGATAATTATATGTATGACAGATTCATACATACTGTACATCACCTCATTGCTGGATTGGAGCTCTGGACCTTATCATACTGGCTCTGATGATTGGCTTACACTTCCTAGAGTCCTTTGCCCTGAATTAGGAAAATCATCTTTTAGCTTCTGTGCCCCAGAAACATGGAATGATTTGTAATTAATTAACTCAATTCATTAGTATATAATTAGTCGGTTTGCAGTCTGCAGTTGTTTTCAATTATTGTAAATGTTTAATTGATTAACTTTCTGTTGCTATATTGTTTAATTTCTTTGTTTTATTAATTTATCTGCATCATTGTAAATGAGAGCTTGCTCTCAATGATTTTACGAGATTAAATGAAGATTAAATGAAGATTGAATGAATTAATGAATGAATCCAGAATGGCTGCCCATTGAAAGAGACAGGCAGCAGAGTGAATGAACTCCTCCTCAGACTTTGTTAAGGTCACGCTGGTTCCACTCACACGAGATAATGAGAGGAGCCAGACCTTAGTGCTCAGAGCCTCTCGGGAAACCTTGCCATGCTCCGTGCAACTACCCTGCCTGGAGTGACGTTTCCGACTCCCAGAAGTACAGAAATAACCCTGACCTTATTCAGTGGTAGTCGTCGTAAAGGTCTCTACACCGCTGGCCATTTAACCTGTATTTCAGAATGGAACACTTAAGTTAAAGGTTTTAACCATTGGTTGCAGCAAAATGCTGATACAGGTGTATCTCTGTGGGGTGCTTCCTGCATAGACCGAGCGAGCCTGATCAAAACCACAATTCTGATGCATAACAAGACACACGATAGGGTATTAACCTCTTAAGCCCGATTAATTTCACGTCACAAATAGATGAATACAGTCCGTATTAACCTATTGGTAAACAAACATATTGCTGAAAATATACACTATGACTGCTGTTTTGACAGGATTACATTGATCCATACAGTCTGTAGACATGGATTTATGAGGTGATGTCATCTGTGGTCCGCTGACGAACCGCTCAGGCTAAAGAGGTTAAGTGATGTTGTGTTTCTTTTTCAAAAGTAGCCAAGAGTAAAGACCCTAACCCAACTCAAAACAGCAGTCAAAGTGTATATTTTCAGCACTACGTTTGTTTACCAATGATTAAGTGTTATTAGCTAAATATGAGCTTGTAAAAATCTATGCGCATTGCACTGGAAAACAGACGATTTAGACGCAAGGACAGGAAGCCGTCATGAAATCGTTGTAGTCCTAAGAAACAGGAGACCCAGGGCTTTCGATGGACGTCTAAATTTCATAAAACTACACTACCCAGCTCACACCAGCCGCAGACAAACGACATGATATTACAAATATTGACGTGAAAATCACGTTTATATCTCACGGGTCGAACAAACCTCAACGTTATTGCCATAAAATACAACGTATATTGTTTCTTTACCTTTCTGTGAACGTCTAGGAAAAAAAACGTGTCTCAAAATGGCAGAGCTATGGACATTATAAATGGTACTAAATCCAGATTGAACTCTGCCATTGGAAAGAGGCGATTTGGGCCGATCCATAGATGTATGACTTGGCCATAATAAGGTAATTTATAGGCCTGATATTCTATATTCATATTTCAAATTGCCCTGTGTCCGGATGGCAAATTTCAGTACTGTATCTACAAAAAACCATGTAAATCATCTGCCCTTTGTTCATTTGCTTAGATTATTTGTACACTTGATCTCAAGAAGGTGCTGAATGAGCTCAGTCAGTAATTATTCATTTTTGGTCAATGTTAGCATGGTGTTAATCACCGTCAAAGATGAAAAAAAAATATATATATATTATATTAATAATAATCATTTATATTCTCCTTTGGTTCATTACAATGTACTCAAGCATAGTAACAGACACAATATTTCTGACACTGGGAATACATTCACTGAGGTCCATAGATGTCGAAGTGGAGCAATCTTCCATTTACTTGGGTATGTACTTTTAGGCAAATCTTCAGAAAATATGGCTAGGACTTAAGAGGTTAATGAGTACGTTCAGAATGTTGGACCCCTAGCCCTAGCTCCTCCTCAGCGATGGTGTTGTTGAAGGGTAGAGTCCTTGTCAACACATCAATGACTGAAGGAAATAAGTCTGAGACTTTACTGCGCTATCCTTGGCAATTCTAAGCTATGATGTAATTGTCCGATTGCCTTATTTCTTTATTGTCAAATAAACAAAACTAAACTGCTTAGCTACAAAACTAATGTAAAGTACTGTAATGGGCCCACTGTGAAAAGAACTTAAACACACTACTACAATGCATCCAAAGCAAAGGAAAAAAGGCTATGACAGTATATCAGGGCAAATTTGACTCACTTTAAAGTTAAACTATCGTTTAAATCCTTTGGATATATGAATACGATGAGTAGGACCAGCGAGAGAGCAGCAGCGGACTAGAAGTGACTGAGTTGACAATGGGATCGGACCCCAGAACCTGACGTCAACTATACCACATCATTTGCGGCTCCACTCCCTGCGCGTTATGGCTGCCTCGGCCCCCCCCAGACAATACCATACATCCCCAGAGAGTCTCCCCTCTCTCTCCCCACAGTCTTCAGTAGCAGGTTGACATTGAGATGTGTTAATACGGGTCATCATGTGAGTCCCTCATCGGGGAAAGAACGGAGGCTCTGCGCTGGAAGGAGCCGCCGTTGACATTAGTTCCACAGAGAGGCGCATGGAGGAGATAAGGTCAGGGAGACAGCTTGTGTTGCAGAAAGTGTTGACGGTGGTACTTATCGCATGCGTGCGCTCGTGTGTGTGTGTGTATGCATACGCGTGTGTGTATGCGTACGCGCGTGAGGTGTGTACCCGTGCGGGAGATAGAGTGAGACAGATAATGTGTGTGTGTGTGCAACTGTGCACGTGTGTGCATTTTTGTGTGTTCTAGCTAATAAACAGCCTATCATGCAGAGGACGTTGCAAAGCTCTAACAGGCGTAATGTCCCCTTGTTCCCGAACCATACTGTACACCACAGTCACTGACTTCACCTCCAGCTCCCGGTCAACCCCTCTGAGAGAGAGGGAGAGGGAGAGCGGGATGAAGAGAGAGAGAGAGGGATAGAGAGAGAGGGATAGAGAGGGAGAGAGGGAGGGAGAGAAGGATAGAGGGAGGGAGAGAAGGAGAGAGGGAGAAAGAGAGAGAGAGACAGAGCGAGAGAGAGAGAGAGAGAGAGAGAGAGAGAGAGAGAGAGATAGAGAGAGAGGGAGGAAGAGAGAGGGGGAGAGGGATAGGGGGAGAGAGGGAGAGATAGGGGGGGAGAGAGAGGGAGGGAGAGAGACAGTGTCTGAAATAAGCTGTTATATATCTATGTGGGGAGAAAAGTCAGTGTGCCGTATTAGCTGTACAATATGCAGATTGTTGTCATACAATAAGAGAACAAGCTCTGTAAAATAAAATGATTACCTGATTGAATGATTATTTTGTCATTTTGAATGAGTTTCTGTTGATTGTTTTATTATTATTGGTAAGGTTATGGAATCATTTGATTGCTTGTATATGTTATTGTTTGTATGTTAGACTTGCTTTGGCAATAGGTACTTTTATATATCGTGCCAATAAAGCCTACTTTTTATTTTAATTGTAATTTGAGTGAAATGAAAGGGAGAGTGAGACTGAGAGATGGGGAGGAAGACGGGGTGAGAAAGGGAGTGGAAGAGAGAGAGAGAGAGAGGGGGGGGGGGTAGGGGCAAGGAGAGAGAGAGAAAGGGGTAATGAAGGAAGGAGAAGGAACATATATAGAGAGAGTGAGAGACAGAGTGAGGATACTTAGAGCAGAGTCCCAAATTGCTTCCAAACAATCAGTGTTATCACCCTGATATGAGATGGTGACAGAGTGACAGAGAGAGGAAGTAAGAGAGAGAGAGATAGCGGGGAGCAGAGGGAGGAGGGAACAGATGGGAGTGAGGGAGATATAAAAAGCAAGGAATAATGGCAGAGTGAAATGTTGAGGATGTGGCTAAAAGGGTGATACGCAGTAGAGAACGGGGGGGAACGAGAGAGCGAGATGGATAGAGACATTTGTTCCAGGGTCCCAAAGGGCAGCAGAAATAGGCGGAAGAGGGAGTAAGTGTAGAGAGGAGGAGGAGGGAGGAGGGCAGGGAAAATGGAGTTGAGGTTAGGAATTTAGTTAAAGATGAATCGAGGTGCTGATTCTCTGAGGGACGTACCCTTCTTTGGCAAAATGTACTCAAGGAAAAAATGCCCCATGGACAGTGTTTAACGTCCCATTCGTAGTGCAGCCATAGTGTATGCAGGGCAGCCATAGCGTTCGTAGTGCAGCCATAGCGTTAGCAGGGCAGCCATAGCGTTCGCAGTGCAGCCATACTGTATGTAGGGCAGCCATAGTGTATGTAGGGCAGCCATAGTGTATGTAGTGCAGCCATAGTTTCTGTAAATGAGGGAAACCTCAGATGCTTACGATTTTAAATAAAGGTTGAAATGGGAAAAAATTATTTCGTTCGTAGTGCAGCCATATCGTTCGTAGTGCAGCCATAGTGTATGTAGTGCAGCCATAGCGTCCGTAGTGCAGCCATAGCATTTGTAGTGCAGCCATAGTGTATGTAGTGCAAGCATAGTGTATGTAGTGCAGCCATAGCATTCGTAGTGCAGCCATAGTGTATGTAGTGCAGCCATAACATTTGTAGTGCAGCCATAGTGTATGTAGTGCAGACATAGCGTTCTTAGTGCAGCCATAGCGTTCGTAGTGCAGCCATAGTGTATGTAGTGCAGCCATAGCGTCCATAGTGCAGCCATAGCGTTCGTAGTGCAGCCATAGCGTTCGTAGTGCAGCCATAGCGTTCGTAGTGTAGCCATAGCGTTCGTAGTGTAGCCATAGCGTTCGTAGTGTAGCCATAGCGTTCGTAGTGCAGCCATAGCGTTCGTAGTGTAGCCATAGCGTTCGTAGTGCAGCCATAGTGTATGTAGTGCAGACATAGCGTTCTTAGTGCAGCCATAGCGTTCGTAGTGCAGCCATAGTGTATGTAGTGCAGCCATAGCGTCCATAGTGCAGCCATAGCGTTCGTAGTGCAGCCATAGCGTTCGTAGTGCAGCCATAGCGTTCGTAGTGTAGCCATAGCGTTCGTAGTGTAGCCATAGCGTTCGTAGTGTAGCCATAGCGTTCGTAGTGTAGCCATAGCGTTCGTAGTGCAGCCATAGCGTTCGTAGTGTAGCCATAGCGTTCGTAGTGCAGCCATAGCGTACACAGGGCAGCCATCTATGGTAGGGAACAGGGTCCCTATCTGTGCACATGCCTGCATGTAGCCTTTTGTAGGAGTTCCACTTTTTACTAGCATGCATCGCATACAATATTCAGAGGGTTTCCCTGTCAATTAAACTTTTAGACCTTTTAGTCTGCTAAGTGCTTCATTCTGCCCGCCCTACCTTAGCCCCAGATTTTTATCTCCAAGGGACATCACAGATTGGAGGGTTCTCTTTCTGTTGTCTGGCCTTCACGTATATGGTGGCTGAACATTATGTGAATTCTTAAAATAGGAACTCTGGCCAAACTGACGAGAGGAGCGTGAAGAGCACTACATCGTGTCTATCGTGGTTATTGACACCGTTCCACTCCTTAGACAGAGGCGTGTCGTCACGAGGCCGAAGGCTGATTGTACTCTAGCGAATTGATTAAACGAGGCGGAGTAATACCATTCAGGTTGTGCGGTTGCAGTTCCTGTTAGAGGTTATTGCTGTTCGAAGCCTTCCGTCAATCACTATTCGTGGTCAGAACTAAGTGATGGTTGTTTACCTACCAAAGTGACTGGCAGAGCAGACAGACAGTGAAACCATTATTCAGCTAAAGATAATTAACCAAGTACTCTTCTCAAGCACTGGTCAGAACAGACACAGACCTAACCACAGCATCAAGTACTCTTCTCTCAAGCACTGGTCAGAACAGACACAGACCTAACCACAGACACAAGTACTCTTCACAAGCACTGGTCAGAACAGACACAGACCTAACCACAGACACAAGTACTCTTCTCTCAAGCACTGGTCAGAACAGACACAGACCTAACCACAGACACAAGTACTCTTCTCAAGCACTGGTCAGAACAGACACAAACCTAACCACAGACACAAGTACTCTTCTCAAGCACTGGTCAGAACAGACACAGACCTAACCACAGACACAAGTACTCTTCTCAAGCACTGGTCAGAACAGACACAGACCTGCACAGACACAAGTCTACTATATGCAGAGTGTGTTTGTTCACCTGAATGCTGCTCTATATACTGTTTGTGTGTGTTTACCGTCACCTGAAGCATACGCCAGGCATTTGTTTAGTATCACATCATTTGGCATCATTTTTACTTGACTGAAAGCGGAAATAAAATAAATAATAAATAAAAAAATCACACGTTTGGGAAAACATGGAAAGATGTCAACAAACGCTGCCCGATCAGCCTCGTTCTTGGCGGGTGTTACTCGCTTTTGGTTCCAATTGCTTTCTCACCTCAAACGAACCGCTCCGGGGCGTCTGGTTCTGGACCCGAGTTCAATTGGAGGTGGCTACACCGGGGGGGGGGGAGGGTTCTGGATGAGAGGTGTGTGCGTGTGTGTGTGAGGCAAAGTGAGTGATGAACGAGGGAGAGAAAAAAGAGTGTTTTTATGAGAAGGGGAGAGAGGGGGGGGGTTGTGTCCGCGTTGAGGGGGCTATGAAAGAACGAAGGATGGAGAGAAGGGAGAGAGAGAGCGAAGCGAGGGACAAACAGGATGACGGATGAGAGGGAGGAAAGGAGGGAGAGAGTGAGTGATGAGAAGGAGGGGACTAGAGGCAGGGGATGAGAGTGAAACACAGAAAAGGGGGATGAGAGGGAGGGTGAGCGGAGAGAAGAAGAGAAGAGAGGGAGAAGGAGAAAAATAAAAGACAGAGAGAGATGAGGACTTTGATGGAGAAAAGCAGTGGTGGAAGAAGTACACAGTTCCTTTACTTACCCTTATGTGGTGTTATAGGGTCTCCAGCGACCCGTTTCAAGGTTATAATATGTAATAACTACCATGTAGTTGATTTTATTAGAACAAGGCTTTATGATATCCTCCACAACACATATATAAGCACAGCAAAACTATGTTTCACCATTTTGAAAATTCTAAAGGTATCTGCAGAATAAAAGGTATTGTGGTGCTAGGGTCATTATTGACCCGGCAAGGTAAAACTATACTATAAAAATACTAAATATGAATAAATAAAAGAATAATAAATGTACTCAACTTTTTTCAGAAGTTATATTCTAATATTGTTCTATTATAGTCAGAAAACATTATTATCTATGGGTTTCACATTTAGTGTATTATGATTGAACAACCTCATTTTCATCTTAAAAATAAGGGACATGATGTGTCTCGGGGGCGATAAAATCAAATTACAATGGGATTATATGGTTATGAATGCATATAATGTTAGTTAGGATGTAGTATTAACTATATTGAGTGATACTCCTTTCTTTTTAGTGGTCAGGACTGAGTTAGACCCCGGGTCAACATTGACCCGCTAACAACGGTCAGTGGTGCCAATTCCTAACACAACATGAGGGTTAAGTAAAAGTAGAAATACCCAGATAAATAAATACTCTGGTAAAAGTAAAAGTCCTCCATTCAAATTATACTTAAGTAAAAGTAGAGAAGTATTTGTTATTGAATTTACTTAAGTAGCTAAAGTAAAAGTATGCATTCTACATGGCATTTGTGTATCCCAGTGCTTGGGAGTGTTCGATCCTCGATCCATTGACATCTATAGGTTATGTTAAAGGTATGTGGTCCAGTTATGCTGCTCTACTGTATCTTCATAAATTTTTTACCATGTTTTCTATGCAAAATCCTTTTCTTCAAAGTAACTAGTAACTGACGGGTTCAGATAAATGTAGTGCAATAAAAAGCACAATATTTCCTCTGAAATGTAGTGGAGTAAAAGTATAAAGTTCCCTAAAATGGAAACATAAAGTACAAGTAGCTCGAAATTGTACTTGAGTAAAAATACTTAGTTACTCTCCACCACCGGAGAGGAGTTAGACGCAGGGAAATGCTTCAGGGAGGAAGGATGAGACGGGGGGAAAAGGAGGGAGGGAGTGAAAGGTCAGAAGGGGGATTGCAGGGAAGAGAGAGAGAGAGAGAGGGAGAAAGATCGAGGGAGAGAGGGTCAGGAACCAGTGGGGCTCTACACTGTAAAGCACAGACCATGGCCAGTAGCCAGTTCCCTGCCTCATCGTATGTTTTTTTTGTTTAATTGCTTTGCTCGTCCAGGATGTTTGGAGGGCATGGGCTCCCGTTTGTCTGGTGTTGGTCTCAGACAGTCTCAAAACGAATCTCAGAAGCTGGCCCCCGGTGAATGAATTGATTGATTGTGTCCCCCGGTCGTATCTATGGATGTACTGCAGCGGCCATAGTTGGCATGCTGAGTAGCTGTCGCGGATGATTCATATGATGATTACAGTACCGAAGGTGATTGTGTGTGGCCCCCGCATTTTAGTGTTCTGTTTATCTTTTCTCACCTTGTGCTCTCCCTTTGATCTCCCTTCTCTCCCTCTCTCTCTCTCTCTCTCTCTCTCTCTCTCTCTCTCTCTCTCTCTCTCTCTCTCTCTCTCTCTCTCTCTCTCTCTCTCTCTTCTCTCGCTCCCCTTTCTCTCAAATACTGTGCCGTTATGTTGATGCTTCTAACAAGACTGCTGTGAGAATAAGGCATAAACAGGACTTTCGGCCTTATCTGTCATACCAGGCGGGACTTGGAGGAGTTTGAGAGGATTTAGGCTTGCCTTCTGCAGAGCCGTGGAGTGGGAGCATTGTTTTGTATGGATGCATTGCAGTATGATAAAAGTTTAAATTAATTCATTGTTTTTTTGTTGTGTGTAGAGCAGGGGTGTCAAACTCATTTTCACAGAGGGCCACATCAGCATTATGGTTGCCCTCAAAGGGCCAAAGACTGTATAAATGTTAATGTAATGTAAAATAAATGTAGCTACTCATTTACATATTGTTAAACATGTTGTTTCTGTATTTATTACTTATTCAAGTTATACATATTGCATATGCATTTGCATAGATGTAAAAATATATGTTAGCTTATGTTATTTTAACAAATAATTTTAGTTGATCAGAACCCCATATTACTCCATCAATCAATGATCAAACCATTCAAGTAAATAACAAAGAAGAATATCATCAAATACAAGCTATGACATTAAGTTTGTTCAAAACCTTTTTGTCACAGTCAAGAGGGGCAGAACTAACACCTGTGAGCTGCAAAGAACACGTGGGACAGATGTAGCAGATGTTACAAAAACAAATGGCTGCACACAACCTTGCAGAGGCCATACATCCAACTAATGGAAGATAGTTTAATTAACTTTAATTAACAGATTGCAGAATGGGTACAGTACAGTACAGCTCAATACACACAATTGTTAAGGGATGCAGACCAGAGAAAGACTTTCGACTTGTTTACATCAGGGTCCCCCATTTTCAATTCTTAATGAAATTGCTATTATATGTCTGCATGAACACACAACTGTAACTGTACTCAAAAGAACAAAATAAGGGTTGTCTCAGTTCACAACTATATTGGTCAAGTTTTGGGTGGGACTTGTTTGCGTCCCTACAGCTTCTTATTCAATTGAGCGAGATGCTCGGTTATGTCACACAGCCAGCTTGCATCTGACAGTTCAGACAATATTTCTTCAACCCTTTGTTACCTATTCCGCCTGGATCTTTTTTGTATTTTTGGCTGTAAAATTGTCAAAGAATGTCTGAGGAGTAAGTGCTTTTGGCTTTTTTCCTTTGTTACTTCATCAATACTCAGATGTTCAACACACATGTATGTGTAAGAATGTGTAATAACTAAGGCTGTCAAAGCTTTATTAACGCATTAACCCACATTATTTTAACACCGCTATTTTTTAACCCAAGATTAATGTAATGTTTTTTTTTTTTTTTTTTTTTTTAACCATAGCTCTTGGGGGCCACATCAAATGACGTGGCGGGCCGCATTTGGCCCGCGGGCCGTGAGTTGACACCTATGGTGTAGAGTAATAAATTATATATGAAATATGAATGTACTTTTGTATACACAGGCAGGCCTGTTAACTTAAAACCTTTTCTCTCTCTCTCTCTCTCTCTCCCTCTCTCCCCCTCTCTCCCTCTCCCCCCCCTATCTCTCTCTCCTCTCTCCCTCTCTCCCCCCCTCTCCCTCTCCCTCTCCCCCCCTATCTCTCTCTCCCTCTCCCCCCTCTCCCTCTCCTCTCTTCCCCCCTCTCTCTCTCCCTCCTCTCTCTCTCTCCTCTCCTCCCTCTCCCTCTCCCTCTCTCCCTCTCCCTCCTCCCCCTATCCTCCCTCTCCCCCTCTCTCCCTCTCTCTCTCCCCCCCTCTCTCCCTCTCCCTCTCCCCCCTATCTCTCTCCTCTCCCTCTCCCTCTCCCCCCTTCTCTCCCTCCTCTCCCCCCCTCTCTCTTCTCCCTCTCCCCTCCCCCTATCCTCTCCCCCCTCCTCTCCCTCTCCCTTCCCCCCCCCTATCTCTCCCTCTCCCTCTCCCCCCCTATCTCTCTCTCCCTCTCCCCCCTCTCCCCTATCCCTCTCCCTCTCCCTCCCCCCCCTCTCTCCCTCTCTCTCTCTCGCAGGGTGAGTGCTCCGCCAAGTGCCACAACATGTTCATCATCGAGACGTGTGCGTCGCCTGGTTCTCCCTGGAGTTCCTGCTGCGCTTCATCCAGGGCCGACAGCA
>NC_140182.1:32231930-32296323 GCF_963971535.1 Notolepis coatsorum | reverse complement strand
CTGTATCCCATTTCTCTATCTCACTTCCCTCTTCTCTCTATCTCTGTCCCCCCCTCTCTCTCACTCTGTCTTTCTCTCTTTCTTTCGTTCTCTCTCTCTCTTTCTCTCTCTCACTCTCTTTCCTTCGCTCTCTCTCTCCCTCTTTCTCCCCCTGTCCTTCTCTCTCTCTCTCTCTCTCTCTCTCTCTCTCTCTCTCTCTCTCTCTCTCTCTCTCTCTCTCTCTCTCTCTCTCTCTCTCTCTCTCTCTCTCTCTCTCTCTCCATCTCCTTCTCACTCCAGCTACAAAGATAATAAAATGGAGCTTCCAGATCTGAGGGAGTGTTTACTGTAATATTTGTGGACTTAAAGAGGCAGTTGGTTGCTCCCCTAACACACGCTCCGGATAAACTGTGAGAGGAAATTAGACAAACTGGTGATCTAATATCTTTTTTTAATCAGCTGAGAAGAGAGAGAGAGAGAGAGAGAGAGAGAGAGAGAGAGAGAGAGAGAGAGAGAGAGAGAGAGAGCATGACAGACAGAAAGAAAGAGTTAGAGAGAGAGCGCTAAATGCACCTAAAATGTACTTTGCAATGCTCAAAATAAAACCACTACTAGTAATCTGAGAGAAAGCTGCTTGTTGTTGTTGTTGTTATCGTTTTCTTTATTTTGGTGTGTGTTTATGGGTACAGCGTCCTAATCTCAGGCTTCAGTTCACTCTGCTCCTCTGAGAAAGGATCTAGGCCGAGCCTGTGACAGCTGATAACACGCAATCAATATAAACCTTGAAGCACGACACTTGCTTGCATGCTCTCGGTTAAGCTTTAACACTTGTATTGGACGAGTGCCACGTCTCCTCTGCAGATTCCGAGGCATTCTAAGGATAGAGGGGTTTTCCAAGAGAAGGAGCGACTCTGATAGCCCTTTCCACCAAACTAGTTCTGTTCAGGATTCCTGTGACCTCGAAGCGAACCATCGTAATCAAGGACACGTCATCAAAATGGAGGGCGTTGTTCAATGTATTTGCTGAAAACATAAGGAACACATACTGTACTTGTTGACGATTATTTATTTGTTCATTCTAGGTGACTGAAGATCTTTTGGTTTTATCTCACTCCAATGTGCTCAACGGGTGTGGATGTGTTGGATAATTTGACAATTATGCCTCGTTTCTGTTCAATATTGGGAATTGCCTTGTTGCGGAAGTGACTACGAGAGTCAATATTAACGGCTAGATGCTGAAATAACAAACTACCTGCGACTGCAGTGGACTGCGTATGGTGCTGCTAAACATCGATACTGCTCTGGTTTTGGATTATGGTCTGAATCTTAAGTGGAGAGGTTGTTTAGAGTAAATACTGTACGTTGGGGAGAAGGAGTTGCTTTTGTCTTCCTGGTAACCTTGTGTAACTGGTCCCTTATGTATCGTGTTGACGCTCGTATTCCCTCACACTGTTTAATCCGTCTCTGTCGTAGACAAAACTGAATCCGCAACACACCCAAGCAGCAGATTTAAACAACGCCAGGGAATATTATGTGGTTTAGCTCATCTTGTCCACCAGTAATAAGCATTCCCCACACAAACTGACGGACAGCTGCACACCCAACTGGCCTGGGCAAACTGAAAGGTCCCTCTTTGTTTTGGTATGCACAAAGCACTGCAGTTTACTGAACTTTTGGTATTACTCTCTCAGTGTTGTATGGCAGTAAATGGAGATAGCGGCAGACCACCGCACCGCACGCTCTTTTCTTCTGACGGTTTCTCACACTTGACTTCTCCATCGTTGCCTTCTCCATCCTCTCTTTCTGACCTGCAGAATATGACGTCCACTCGGTTCGTAAAAGAAACCAATTATTTGCATTATTATTTTTTATAATTATTATAATTTCTGGTCGAAAAAACTCAGAACGGTTCAAAATTAGGTGCACTAATCCACGAACGGAACCTGTTCCCTGTTGGTGGAAAAGGGGTATGAGAGGGTGGGGGGGGGGGTGGTTGCATGGGATATATTATATATTTAATGGGATATATTATATATTTAATGGGATAGTTATTGTATGGGGTATATTATCCTTGAGGCACGACACAGTCAGCTACTTGCTTGCATGGTTAAGCTTTAAAGGGGGTTGGAAACAGAGAGATATCAAAGGGTTAATTCAAAATGAATTTATAGCCAAATCATCATGTCACGTTTGATGAAATAGTTTTACAAACTAACAGTTTTTTGTTTTTTTGTAGCCTAGTTTTAAGCTTTCTCTGTCTCATGGGGGGCTGCCATGTTTTTGTTGTCATGGATACCAGCATCACTGGACTGTCTCTATCACTAGGCTACATACATTACTTTGATGACATTTTTACTAGAAGTTTACTAGTAGAAGTAAGATTACTGGTGTAAAAATCTACTTAAATAAAAGTGAAAAGTCGCTCATTGAAAATGTACTCTGAGTGAAAATTACTGTGTTGTTGTGTTATTGTTTATTTTAACAGTATTGGGGCTGGGGTTCGGGCCAAAGATAATCATTTGTATATCAATTACTCATCCTGTGTTGCCTTGGATTCATGACGTTTTTTCTTTTTCTCAGATGTCTCTACGGTGAACGTAGAATCCAAAGAAACTAGACAAACTTGATTGATTTCATCACCTCAAAAGCCCTGTTGTTTTTTGAAAAGCAGGGTTTTTGAGGTGATGAAATCACTGTGCCCAGGCAGCAGTGGTTGGGCAAAAACAATGTCTGAGTATATTAGAAAACTAAAATGTCTAATAATTTTTTTTTAAATTATTTCTCCACATGGTAAATACACAGGTCACAACATGTTTACAGGAACGTTTTGGAGTTGTATTTGGAGTGTATTTCGTGACTGTTGGGAACTAGACTACACTGGCACACCTACTTCCAGTGAATGACGCTAAGCTACAGTAGGCTAACGGTGCGTGTGTTCCCTAAGCATGCACAGAGAAGAAAAGGGTATGTATCTGCTTGTATAACCCCAGGGTAGATGGCAAATAAGATAATTTCCCCCAAAAAGTTGGTGTGTTCCTTTAATCTACCATTCAACTCGTGCTCACTGACGGAACATGGAGCTGCACATCCAAGCCCCATGTTAACCCTTTCACTGCCGCACTACCAAACGGTTAACCCTTTCACTGCGACAATACACAGAAGGTTATCCCTTTCACTGCCACACAACAGCAGGTTAACCCTTTCACTGCCACACTACAAAAGGTTAACCCTTTACTATCCCTATAGTAAAGGGTTAACCTTCTGTAGTGTGCCAGTGAAAGGGTTAAACCAGTACAGAGCTCACTGACGGAACATGGAGCTGCACAAAGGAAAGTTACATACAATGAGTATCCAAGGGCTACACCCGCTCCTTCAAAGTCATACATTTCTTGATGATCGCCTATAGAGACAGACTATGTTTACTGACATCAATACACGGACTATATCTACAAAAAAAATAATAATAATAATTATAATAAAAAAATTAATCTTATCTTCCAAACAGGCCTCAACGTATGACTCCTCTTTGACTCCACAGAGCCTTTGCAGCCTTTGCAGTGATGGCGCCGACACTGTGGAATAAGCTCCCTCTCAAGATCAAGTCTGCCAACACCGTACAGACATTCAAGACATTGCTTAAAATCCACCTTTTCGCTCTGGATGATCACTGAGTTACTTTGCTGTTGTGTTGTGTGTCTGGGGTGTTCTTATGTTCTCTGTCTGTCCGTCGGCCTGGTTCCGTTTTCTTTGTCCTGTCCATTTATTCGTATTCTTTTTTCCCCGGGCTGCGCCCCGGACCGATGTAAAAATTGGCTGGGGGGCGCATTATACATGCAAATATCATATCATATCATATCATATCACACAGCAATGTAAGAGGAACTGAGAAACTTGTTTTCAGGACCACAGACGCGCAATGCTCCACAAAAACAGACCGCTTTGGTTCAGCTACACGGTACAGCCTTTTAGAGGAGCTTAAGCTACACAGTACAGCCTTTTAGAGGAGGTTAAGTTACACAGTACAGCCTTTTAGAGGAGCTTAAGCTACACAGTACAGCCTTTTAGAGGAGGTTAAGCTACACAGTACAGCCTTTTAGAGGAGGTTAAGCTACACAGTACAGCCTTTTAGAGGAGGTTAAGCTACACAGTACAGCCTTTTAGAGGAGGTTAAGCTACACAGTACAGCCTTTTAGAGGAGGTGCAGCTACACAGTACAGCATTTTAGAGGAGGTTCACTGGGGGCAAGTTGTGCCTCAAAACCACTTTTTTTTCTAAAGCTATATTTCTGAAACAGTTTATTTAAGATCCAAAGTGATTGTCCCCAGGGTTTGCACAACATCCTAAACGATATGTACATATTTTAGTTGGGGGCATTGTGTGTGTATGTGTGTGTGTGTGTGTGTGTGTGTGTGTGTGTGTGTGTGTGTGTGTGTGTGTGTGTGTGTGTGTGTGTGTGTGTGTGTGTGTGTGTGTGTGTGTGTGTGTGTGTGTGTGTGTGTGTGTGTGTGTGTGTGTGTGTGTGTGTGTGTGTGTGTGTGTGTGTGAGAGCATGTTTTGAAATTGGAGCGTAGTCGGTGTGTTAGTTGTTGTAGATGGAAAACCCATTATCAAGCATAATAGGTTGGGTTAGATGTTCTGTTTAGATTTGTTCTGATGCCGACTCCGGAGAGTGTGTGTGTGTGTGTGTGTGGGGGGGGGGATAGAAAATAGCATTGAATGTTGGGGAGGGCAGTAAAAAAAAATCAGGATATTTTAACATTAGACAGATAGCTTAAGATCAGGCTTCAAAATCTCGAATCTTTTTCAATTTTACAACTGTTTGATCAAATGTGAGATTATTTGACTTGCAAACATGAATTCATTTGGAAGAATCCTTTGATATTTCATGTTTCCGTTCCCCTTCGACACTTGCAGGCGACTTGAAGAGCAGCAGCCAGAGCAGGATCCTAATCATGGTTTTCCTCGCCACCCCCATCTTCCTCCAGATCTCAAGATGTCTCCACCTCAGATCCAAGGCATTCGAACAACAAGGCACAAGAGTTTTCCAAGAGGTGTAACAGTATGTTTGTTATTGTATCTTCACGTTATTTTCCTAAAAGAATTGGCAACATTTTATTGTATTGTCTTTGTAACAGTCCTGCCAATAAAGCAAATTGAATTGAATTGAATTGAATTTGATTCACTTTGAGGCGATGGGATATATTTTGATTCAACCCTGGGATAAGACAACCAGACAGTGGTGTCTCTGGGAGGTTTCCAGGAAGATAATTAGGGGGGGGGGCACCAATCTCCTTATTCTAGGAGCAAAAATCACATTATGAGAGGAGGGCGGGGGGGGGGGGGGGGGGGGTGGGGGGGGGGGGGGGTGGTAAGGAGCAGGACACCGAGACATGCCAGATGTGGATGTAATCTAGATTAAAATTGGGATTAAAAAAACCCAACTACAGAGTGCTTACCACCTGATACTCCACCTCATCCAGTTACTTTAACCCTTTCACTGCCACTCTACCGAAGCGGTTAACCTTTTCACTGCGACAATACAGAAGGTTAACCCTTTCACTGCCACGCGACAAAGGGTCAACCCTTTCACAACCACACGACAAGGTTAACCTTTCACTGGTAGTGAAAGGTTAACCTTATGTAGTGAAAGGGTTAATTAAAAAAATTCTTTTCGTTTTTTTTGGGCGGGGTGGGGGTATTGCATTTAGTTTAGAAGATCCCAGTGATCCCAGTCCAATCACTTTCCGTTCATCCCCGGTGCCTAGCGGCCATATGGCCCCCCGCTGCACCAGTCACAGCTATGGCAGGATTTATAGGTGGAATCTCTAATCACCGAGCTCCTAATGCAACATATGGTGCTGAATATATCTTATCGGAACGAGGTAATGCGGCTAAACACGGTGGGATATGATGGATGATAAACAGTAAAGCCATTATCCATCTGTGTAGCCCGGCCAATGCGACTTTGTGAGATTTGTGGGGAATTATTTTGTGTAGTGTTTTATGGTAATGATCATAACTCACTTTGGATCTAAATTCACTTATGGATCTTTTAAAGGGGTCTGCGGAGGATAGATGCTGCCTATATGCGTGAAGGGTGAACCATAACTCTAGCGGTAAAGATGCTTTCAGCTCCACGGGTGTAGTGTGTATGTGTAGTGGCGCCGTAGGGTTACTGTTGAGAGCACCAAGCAATGAGATCAGCCAATCAGAAGTCATCGCTCATGTCCCGAGGAGAGATCATCTGGGGTGATTATCTCTCTCTCTCTCTCTCTCTCCCTCTCTCTCTCTCTCTCTCTCTCTCTCTCTCTCTCTCTCTCTCTCTCTCTCTCTCTCTTGAGTGTGTGTGTGTTTCTGTCTCTCTCTCACACACACACACACACACACACACACACACACACACACACACACACACACACACACACACACACACACACACACACTCTCTCTCTCTGAGTGTGTGTTCATGCCCCCCTTCTCTCTTGGAGTGTGTGTGTGTTGTGTGTGTGTGTGTGTGTGTGTGTGTGTGTGTGTGTGTGTGTGTGTGTGTGTGTGTGTGTGTGTGTGTGTGTGTGTGTGTGTGTGTGTGTGTGTGTGTCTCTCTCTCTCTGAGTTTGTGTATCTGTCTCTTTCTCTGAGTCTGTGCATTTCTGTTTCTGTCTCTGTCTCTCTCTCTCTGTTTCTCTCTCTTCATTTCTGTCTCTGAGTACAAACATTGTATCAAAAGATATTCGGTTTCTGTGGTATATATGACAGTACCTTTGAAGTCTTCTTAATGAATGGCTAATGCTTACTGGTTCGTGCTGGATATTTCCTATCATGTCAAAGGTCAAGAGAATTTGGCATCTAGCGAGTCATGCAATTTGTAAAAGCTTTAGAATGTGTCCTGGTCTTTTGTCCAGGTTCTCTAGCTCAGTGGTTTTTAATCAGTGTTGGATTGGGACCCAAATGTGACCGTGTGCATGAAATAGAGCTTCACAGCAGGCGTTTTGACGATGGCATAGCAGAATAAACACAGCTGTAATTAGAAAGGTGCACTCAGTAGAGCACACATCTCCACCATGCAGCAGCCACCCATTTATTGTCTAGTAGCCTACATGTTAGGCGGGGCTTAAGTGTAGGGGGCAGGGCAAACATAGACCAATGAAAGCAGATCACAGTATTCCTATTACACTATTAGATTCGATTAGACTCAAATTGATTGTCATCGTACAGCACAATGAAAAGAAGTTGCCATCTAACCGTAGTGCAACGTAACAGTAAAGTGCATTAACGATATACAGTGTAACTGTTTAACTGTAAGTGTTTATAATATGTAATATATGGTAGTAATCCATACTAACCAGTGGTATAACTAATAGTAGGCAAGAGTAAAGTAGGTATGGGATATTTACAGATATAGATAAAGTATATACAGCATGTACAGGGTGGGTATATATACAGGTATATTGTATATATGCAGATATATTCATACAGATACAGATATTACATGTGCCACTATTACACAAGCACACTAGTACACTATTACACACTATTACATTACTGTTACATTAGTACACACTAATACACTAGCACACTATTACACACACACTATCTGTAATGGACACTTTTATTTGTGATTTATAGTCTGATTTGTGTCATGCCACATCCATTTTCTCATTTGTAGCACCCCATAGTGGTCATTCAGGTTATGTTCCAGGTACATATGTGGACATATGCACGTTTTGTGATGATTGGCAGTTGCTGACTTTGGTCTATTTATATCCTGTGCCAAACCCTTTTTAAGTTCATTGGTAAATATCTTCAAAATGCTATTAGATATCAACAAGCTTTATACATTTTTGTATAAGCTTGTTCCAGTGATCCACATCAAATTTGGTAGCAATCAGACCTACGGTTTAGGAGGAGATGTAAAAAATCCAATATGGGGGACTTTATGGGTCCTTGAGACAAATGTGCAGAGTGACCTTTAATTATAGCGCCCCCAATAGGTCAATTGGGGTAATACTCCAGGAGCCACGTCCCTGGCCAGCTGTCTAGCCGTCCAGCAGTCTCAGACTCAGTGCGTGCGCATCACGAGGCACAAAGGAATGTAATCCTGGTCAGGACAACGGGGCAGACTACAATCATTTGTTAGCCATGCGATAAACGATAAAAACATATTTATACTCTGGACGGTATTTTAGTATGAATGTGTGAATGAAAAAGTAAAACGTTCCTACATCCTGAACGATAGATAATTGATGTTGAATGGGCCATAGTAATGTCAATTTAGCAATACAATTTAAAAAGTTATAGCCCTGCAAAGAAGGAATGGGTTAATAAATAAAGAGAAGAGTTGCACCACCTGAATTAGTCCACAGGATGGCGCAGCAACCTGGGGAGCGTTACAATGTGTTGTCTATGAGTAGACGCATCTCTGGATATCAGTTTCATGACTGTTATGTTAGTCATGATGTATGACTAACGGATGAGACGATACACTAATCATATCCCCAAACGTCAAGTTTCATTGGTCAGTGAACATTCTATTATGTATATATTTACTTTACTTAACACTAGCACAGCCATGGAGAAAATGCCATTAATTCCCACCAGGAACCAGTCAGACGACCCGACAGCTTATATGAGAAATGTGAGACAAACAGTGTAAACTATATAATTACCTCTGAATATAAAAATATGAGGTTTACCACAATGAAATGTAGGTTTGAAAATATATATATAATAATATATATATATTCTTTTAGTTTTTTTTTTAATATATAATCTTTTTTTTAATTGGATGGAAGAGCCACACATTGACGGGCAAAGAGCCACATGCGGCTCGCGAGCCACGGGTTGGCCACCCCTGCGCTAGATGCTCGCAAAGTGCTGTGACTTTCATTTTCCTGAAGTCATTTTGAAATTTCAGAAACCGTGCCAGATAAAACGGGTACTTTTAGGAAAAGTCATTGAGTGACAGAGCTGGAGCTCGACCGAGTGACGAGGATACATTTATTGAAAATTCCTAGGGGTCATGTGACCCTTTGTTGGCTGTGCTAGTGTTAAAGGTGCTTTATAAAAGCATCCAACAATTTAAATATAATGTTACCACGGTAATAGCATATTACATAGCCTATTCAATTGGGACCATTCTTGACCATACATTTAATAAATTCAACGATAACATTAGAAAAGCTCCTATGCATCCTCGACTGCCATACCCCTTCATGATCATTATCATCATCTACTATCGTCCTACAATGGGCCATCATAGAAATTGCCATTAAACCTCTGTAAGTGAAATTTGACCTATGGCCAGTGGAGCGTTCAGAGATGCTTCTTTGAGTTGAAAATGTCCGCAGGCTATAACAGGAGCCACAGCCTCATATCCTTTCTCCCACTCCATCTGAAACGGCTGGATAGGTGTCATTAAAATGCTCCAATGTTCCATCTCTAAGCCACCAGGTGGTGAGGAGAGCTCCCTGCTGCCCGGGTCTCTTCACTACTATCTCACAACCAGAGGGACGTGGATCAGTTATGGAAAATTATCAAATGTTTTTGATATGTCAAAGAAATCTTGAAATAAAAAAAAGTCACTCATGCCATATCAAGCTCGGCTGCTGGTAGATTGAGTTATCTGTGAAGTAATACTAATCTAAACGCCATATCTCCGGATTATGCCTGCTGTGGTTGTAGCCAAAATAAAGCCTGATACATATAACTCAACTATTCAATGTTAGAGTGTATTGGTTGTAACAATTTACACAACCTAGTACTGTATATTTGAACAATGTCTATTTTTCATGGAATCGTCATGAAATCTGATCAGCAAAAATCGTGTATCTCTACTGTAAATCTGTGAAGCATTGCAACTCGATCAAACACTATAGGCCAAAACTGTTAAATATTATGTTAAATATGAATCATGCATGCCAAATGTTTAGTCAGACTACTAACACAGTCTCAGTTGAAATAAAAGGAAAAAAAATTTTTTGGCCCATTTAATGGGTTTGCCAATATAACATGCAGTATTAAGGCATAGCACACACAGTAATTGCAATGTGTAACTTGTGCTACAAGGCGATGAATAATTAACTAGGGATGTGGCAATATTTTCATGTTAGGAAAAACATTGACTTATGGTCAGAAAAGAGTGCCGGTAAATTGTTTTGCATCAACATTTTCTTTCTTCAAGACATTTATAATTGGCTCTTTCAGGAACAGCTGAGTGGTGCTCAATTGAAATCCAATGGATTAATCTGGGAGGAAACACACACACACACAGACACACACACACACACACACACACACACACACACACACACACCCACACACACACACACACAAAGACGCACACAGGCAGGTAAAACCATGGCTGGGATGGATCATCAGCAATGGGCCTCATTCATATAACACTCTGGGAACCATGTCTCTCTGTTCGTGGCTTGGAGGGTAATGGATTACATGTGTAACGGATGGTACCGCTAAGCGCAGTCACGAAGGCAGTGGCGGACTGGGACACAAATTCAGCCCGGGACATTCAGACACACCAGCCCACACACCGGCCCACACACCGGCCCACTAGGGTTGCCACCTTTGATCAATAGAAATAAGGGACACCTATCATCGAGCGTGCGCGTAGTGCGCGCACATTTTTTTGTTGCAGTTTTGGGGCGTTTTTTGGGCGAAAATGGGCGGATTTTGTCACTATTTTTTTTTTTTTACTTTTTTTCGGTTTTAGGGTTAGGCTTAGGGTTATGTTATTTAATTATTTTGGGGAGCCAGCCCCCCAAACTCCTGAAATGCATAGAAATCTATGAAATCTAAATAAAACAATCTATGACATTTATATTAAAAAGAGCTAGCCCCCCAAACCCCTAAAATACATAGAAATCTATGCATTTTGGAACAGTTACTATATATAGTCAAGAAAGCATTTAGTCATACTTAAAGTTTAAAGTGCTTTATTTGCATTTAACATTGTTTAAATAAATTGGCTGAACTATAGCCTCAACTTGAGCATAATACTGTATGAATATAAAGTGCTGTAAAAACAAAGCCTGGGAACACTTTTACTGAAAGAGGACAATAATACAATGAAACACTTGTGTGACCCAAATTAAAAGATTAATAAAAAATTATGTGCAAAGAAGAGTAGGCTCCTGGCTGCCAGGGCAGGTAAATAGAAATACTGACATCTAGTTAAAAACACAACCAGATAAATAAGATGTAATATCCCATACCGAATCAATCTCAGGAGATGTTTCAGTTATGAAGAACTGTGACACCTGTGCTTGGGTCCTTTGCGTTCTTATATTTCGGGAATATTGTTCTCCTGAGGCATGCTGTCTGTCAGTCAGTCCACCATGCGCCACAGAAAACACCTACATACTTTACAGTTTGCTTTGTAAACATCTCCACTGACGCACGCCATCAAGCCAGGGATTTGCCTCTTCCCACTCAGGTCTGTATTTCTGGAGGCGTTTTGTCTTTTTAGGACACGGTGGAGTCACAGTGTCTGCTGTAGACATTTTCAAAGCGTCTTCGAAAAGAAATCACGCAGCGCGCAGACGGAGGATTGGCACAACGGCACAGAACTCTTCTTAGCAACGCGAAATCGCTAATTCTCATTGGTCGGTGAGCTGCTGAGCGCACGCCCATCATACCAGAGTTGCCAAGTCTGTTTATTTTCCGCAACTTTTGGACACAATTTTGCTTGTTTTTGTAGGTCAGCTGGCTTATTTCTCTCACTAAACTGGCAACCTTAAAATACGGGACAAAGGGCGTCCCGTATCAGTTCAATACGGAACGGGTCTTTTAGTTTCCAATTACGGGACGATTCCGTATTTTAAGGGACGGGTGGCAACCCTACGGCCCACATTAGTGGCCCACACACTGGCCCACACACCGGCCCACACACCGGCCCACACACCGGCCCACATACTGGCCCACACACTGGCCCACACACCGGCCCACATTAGTGGCCCACACACCGACTCACACACTGGCCCACACACTGGCCCACACACTAGCCCACACACTGGCCCACACACTGGCCCACACACCGGCCCACACACTGGCCCACACACTGGCCCACACACCGGCCCACACACCGGCCCACACACCGGCCCACATACTGGCCCACACACTGGCCCACATTAGTGGCCCACACACCGACTCACACACCGGCCCACACACCGGCCCACACACTGGCCCACACACTGGCCCACACACCGGCCCACACACTGGCCCACATACTGGCCCACACACTGGCCCACACACCGGCCCACACACTGGCCCACACACCGGCCCACATTAGTGGCTCACACACCGACTCACACACTGGCCCACACACTGGCCCACACACTGGCCCACACACTGGCCCACACACCGGCCCACATTAGTGGCCCACACACTGGCCCACACACTGGCAAAAAAAAAAAAAGTAAAAAAAAAAAAAAAAAAAAAAAAAGTAAAACATTTAAAAAAAATTTTTTTTACCAGCCCACTTTGGTTCCGGCCCATCGGGATTCGTCCCGAACGTCCCGATGGCCAGTCCGCCACTGCACGAAGGGCTGGGGCAAGTAGCGGTGCTATGGGTTAAACTCACTCTGATCCTCAGCAGACAGATCGACACATTGCAGTTCACGTCTTGGTATAGAGGTCTATGTTGTTGCCCGCGGCGTGGGAGACCCGGGTTTCGAAACTCCCCTGGGGCATTGAAGTTTAAGGTGACTGCGTTGGGTGGAGTGGAGTGAGTTTAAGGAGGGTGAGTGTAATGGATGGTACCACGAAGCGCAGTCAAAACTCCCTCGGGGCATCGAAGTTTGACACTTTCGATATTTTTATTCATTATCCTGTTGTTACCATAGGGAATGAGACTGAGGTTGCCAACGTGCAATACCGGCCGCATCCCGCTAGACGGCGGTATCGAGCACCCTTTGTAACCTTGTATCTTGGCCTGTGTAATGGCCAAACGTCTCCGGTTTCATGTTTCCTTGTCGGGCGAGGGCAGCCGTTCTCCTGGTTCCATTGAAGCATGTCAAATATCCCGATCCATATGTTGCGGTTAGGGATGTGCAATATTATCGGCCTACCGATATTATCGGCCGATATTGGCATTAAAATGTGATATCGGAAATTATCGGTATCGGTTTAAAAAAAAAGATAAAAAAAAAAATTTGTACATTTATTTAACCATTATTTACCCAGGCAAGAAAGTAAGAACAAATTCTGATTTTATTTATTGTCAAAAGTATGCATAATGTTGTGTTAATTCCACAATTATTATTAATTATTATTAATTATTCCGTTTTTTGGGGGGGAAACCCTGCATATATTGGTATCGGTTGATATCGGTATCGGAAATTAAGAGTTGGACAATATCGGTATATCGGTAAGTGGTGGATTATGCCGTGGGCCAAATGGACATTGGATGTACCAGATGGTAATCAAACAATTGGAATATTATTTTTGCAATACTCCCGATCACAGGTAAGAATGATCTGACATACATTTTTGCTTGATCCTGCAATGCTTTTATACTGATCGGGCGTTTTTAGTGTTCAATATGAATGCCGTTATATTTCGTTATAGCTCTGCGCTCTTCTCTATTGGAACTGTCCCTTTAATCATAATTATGCTATCATGAAAACGTTCAACCACATGCACGCTCCTCACCTACCTGGCCACACCCACATCCGCTCACACATAAGCGGGGCCATGGCCATACTATCAGCTCCTTCCCTACTTTCACAACCCTGAAGTCCGTGTATAGCACCTCTTCAAGTTCAGTGCTTAAAGTAGTTAGTTTAGTTATAGGAGCTGTGTTGGCATTGTCTTTTGTTTTTCCCTCTCTCATTAATTTACGGGAGAAAGAAAGGATAATGTCGTCACCACCGGAGAGTCTAGAGGATTATTCTGACCGCCACCGGCGCTTCACATTCGGATGTGTCCGTTGTGTTGGGTCGGCTGCTCAGGCATAAGGCCCCACTGAACAGCCGGCTCCAGGCGAGGATTCCTCCGTTAACTCCTCCGGGAGTTCTTATTTGACGGCCCACGAAGACAGAGGCTTTCCTGGGAGCCCCGATTCCGAGTCTGGGTTCAAGTCCCGCCTCTGAGGAGGGATGCCCACTGCCATCCGCACTGGACGTTGGCCCCCGCCTATCAAGAAGAAAGTGGGTTGGCCTCCCGGCGCGAGGGATGCAAGCTTCCCCATTTGATTAGGCTGCCATCGGGTTGAAAAAACAAAGAAGCAAGAAAGCTACATCCTGACTCTCGTGTTGTTTATGAGGGAGTTTGGCTGGCCGTCTACCTTTGGTTAGAAGACACCATTGGGAGGACAGCACAGTAAAAAGACAAGCGACCAGCTGGTGCAACGTCGATCCCTTCAACAGATCAATCACAGCATGTAAAACAGCATGATGGACCTTGCCAAAGAGAATGACAGAACCTCTCAAGTCAGCACAAGCAGCGGCCGCACATCTACATCTTCAGCCAGTACAGCAACAAGGGCCCATGCAAGGGCAGAGGCAGCACGTGTACGTGCATCATTCGCAGAGAAAGAGGCTAAATTAAAACATGAGCTGGCTGAGAAGAACGAGACAAAGAATGGAAGATGCCCAGGCGTTTCTGGAGAAGGCGAGACTGGACACTGAATTGGGAGGTTTTGTAATTCTGGGTTTACATATAATTATTTAGTAAACTTACTGTATGTCTATACATTTCTATGTGCACCAGTAACACGATGCATGTTATTTTTGTTTCATACAACTGTACAAGCAAAACTGTACATTGGAATATTGACAAAACCATACTTGGTCATTTACTGTACATTGGAGAGGGGGTTGGGGGTCTATCATTGAAGTGGGTGGTGGCACGCAACGGGGTTCCGGGGCACCGGACCCGTGGCACGGAAAGTGTTAAATGTTGACACCTAAGGACGAATGGAACACGCCCCCCATGTGGATTGCTTATACCGAAGAGTACCACGGATATACTATGATTTATTGCACAACGGAGGCGCAACTATGAACCATGCCTCCCCCACAGCTGTGCCCGGAACATTTTGACATGATTGACTAATTGATACATGATTGGGCACAGCTGTGGATGGACTATTGTGTTTGGAGTGGGCCCAGGGATTGGTCACCAGGTGCCCCCCCCCCTCCAGATCTCTGCTTCCCATAGGTGCAAGATGAGATCATGGGTATACAACACGCTGATCCTCCAGCTTCATCCTCTACCCATCCATCTCCTCCTACCTTACGGGCGCAGAGGCTACTCATCTGAGGCTCCTCGATGCACAATCTACCCTCAGGTTAAGTGCCTTGCTGTTACCTCGCTGTGTACGGTTGGACGTTAAACTGGAAACAGCCAGCCCCTGATAGCAGTTCTCTCTCCATTACTAACATGCACTAATAACCTTTCCCCCTCCTCCCACACTGTGCAACATCCTACCCCTCAAGTCTGACACTGTGATTGTTATTTGTGTATTGCTATTTTGTATATTGTTGTTATTTTGTATATTGTACAGTATTGGAACATTGTCTTATTGTATAGTATTTTATGTTTCTGTATAGCATTTTATGTTTCTTATATAGTATTTAACGTTTCTTGTATAGTATTTAATGTTTCTGTATAGTATTTTATGTTTCTCTTTTATTACTTGTGTGATTTTATTACTGCACCTTAAGTTTGAGTCCCAAAATCTCATATGCAAATAATATTATATATATATATAATATTATTTATAGTTTCAAGTTCAAGTTTCTTTATTAGTTGTCATACAGAAATACAGAATACTTTTGTATGAAATGCTTCTTTCTGTTTTGCTCCTGAGAGTGTGCTAGATAAAATAAAGATAGTATAAAATAAGTATAATATAAGTATAAAATAGAAAATCAAGTACGTAAACAAGTGTAAACAACAAAAATGATCAATATACATATATATATATATATATATATATATATATATATATATATATATATATATATATATATATATATATATATATATATATATATATATATATATATATATATACAGTATATACAATATATACAATGCAGAGTAGAGAAGGTAACTGAGTTACAACAATATACATTATAGTGTAGAAATTGTGACGTACTGCTTATCTTGTGGTGCCACCTTGTGGTGGTGAGGTGCAATGAGGTATGAGTTGATGTGCATCTCTTACCAATAAATATAAAGTGTGTTAAGTGTCTAAAGTGGGTACAGTGGGTGCTACAGTGAGTTGTTTATTTAAAGTGAGTGTGGATGTGTGTGCTGTGGGTGTATTTGATAGTTTGTTAGTGTTATTGTTCATTGAGCATCCTGATGGCCTGGGGATAGAAGCTCCTTCTGAGTCTCTCTGTGCTTGCAATGAGACTCCGGTATCGCTTGCCTGACCACAGCAGTTCAAAGAGGCAGTTGTTTGGGTGGCTGGGGTCTTTGATTATTCTCTTAGCCTTACCCATGCAGCGCTTGTTGTAAATGTCTTGGAGAGTGGGAAGCCCCCCTCCAATTGTGCGTTCGGCTGAACGGGCCACTCTCTGTAGTCTGCTACGGTCTTGTGCAGTGCTATTCCCAAACCAGGAGGTGATATTGCCAGTCAGGATGCTCTCTATTGTGCATGAGTAGAAGTTCTTAAGGATCTTCTGACTCACTTGGAACTTCCTTAGGCACCTAAGGAAGTAGAGGCGTTGCTGTGCCTTCTTGATAACACTGTCAATGTGTGTGGTCCATGTCAAGTCCTCGGATATGTGGACTCCGAGATACTTAAAACTGTTCACTCTCTCAACCGGTGCCCCGTCGATGCTGAGGGGGCTGTAGTCCCTGACCCCCGACCTCCTAAAGTCCACAATCATCTCTTTTGTTTTGCTGATGTTCAGGGAGAGGCTGTTCTCTTGACACCATCCCGCTATAACCTTTACCTCTTCCAGGTAGGCCCTCTTGTCGTTTGCAGAGATCAGGCCCACCACTACTGTGTCGTCAGCAAATTTGATGATTGTGTTATTGTTCTGCTGTGCCACACAGTCGTGTGTGTACAGGGAGTAGAGGAGGGGACTCAGAACACAGCCCTGGGGGGCCCCTATGTTGAGAGTGATGGATGAGGAGGTGCAGTTGCCTGCTCTCACCACCTGGGGTCTGCCCGTCAGGAAGTCCAAGAACCACTGGCAGAGGTCATAGTTCAAGCCCAGGTCCGTGAGCTTAGCTATGAGTTTGGAGGGCACTATGG
The DNA here is from genome assembly GCF_963971535.1 of Notolepis coatsorum. Classification (NCBI taxonomy): domain Eukaryota; kingdom Metazoa; phylum Chordata; class Actinopteri; order Aulopiformes; family Paralepididae; genus Notolepis; species Notolepis coatsorum. The sequence goes on along the minus strand of NC_140182.1, from coordinate 32,279,117 downwards.
TATTGAATGCTGAGCTGTAGTCGATGAATAGCATTCTCTAGTTCCCCTGCCTCTTGTCAGGTGTGATGCTGCTGTGTGCAGCACATGGGCTATGGCGTCCTCCCTGGACCTGTTGGGGCGATATGCAAATTGCAGGGGGTCCAGGTTGATGGGGGGGGGGAGGAACAGATGTAGCCCTTCACTAGCTTCTCAAAGCACTTCATGTCTATGGAGGTGAGAGCTACAGGGCGGTAGTCGTTGAGGCAAGCAGGCTTTGATTTTTTGGGTACCGGGATAATGGTGGACTTCTTCAGACAGGTGGGGATGACAGCCTGTTCTAAGGACAGGTTAAATATGTCAGTGAATACCGGGGCCAGTTGATCGGCACAGACTTTTAGGATGCGGCCGGGGATACCGTCCGGTCCTGCTGCCTTCCTGATATTCACTTTCTTAAAGGTCCTCCTCACCTTATGTTCTGTTATCCTGAACACTGAGTATCCATCGGCAGTGCCCCCCCCCCTCCATTGCAGTGGTTTGTAGGCTGGTGTTGTTATTCACAGCCTCAAACCTTGCATAGAAGTTATTGAGATCATTAGCCAATGAGATGTCACTGTTCAGCTTGAGGGAGGTGCCTTTGTAATCTGTCATCGTTCTGAGGCCCTGCCACATACCTCTAGAGTCAGCCTGTTCATACTGAAGTTCAATTTTATCCCTGTAGCGCCGTTTTGCCTCTATTACTGTCCTCCTTACGTTGTATCTCGCCGTCTTGTGTTCATCCATGTTGCCTGTCACAAGCCCGGTGTTGTATGCTGAGGTCTGCGCTTTCAGAGCCTCACGGACGGATTTGTCTACCCATGGCTTTTGGTTTGGGTAAACTCTAATTGTGGTAGAGGGGATTGTTTCTTCTACCAACGTACAAACAAAGTCTCGCACTGTTTCCGTGTAGTCATTAATATTGTCTGTGTTGTCGCGGAACACACTCCATTCTGTACATTCAAGTGCAGCCTGGAAGCGTCCCCTCTGACTCCACAGTCCAGCGCTTAACCTCTCGCGTTACTACAGGGGCACGCTTGAGACTTTGTTTATACTGCGGTAAAATTATAATTATATTATAATGACAATAAAGTACAATCTAATCTAATCGTTAGGTGTCGACCCATCAGAACCGGCCAGATGTGGACGGAAACAAGGGAGAACCTCAGTCTTTTACACAGAGCTTTTTTCCACGAACGCACTACACCGGTGGGTTCCGCAGCATCTCCCGTGGAGCATGGACTGATGGTGGGGTGTCAGTTCAGTCTGTACTCGCAAGGCACTGTCACCTTTTGTATTATCTTTCTTTATCTTCCCTTTCTGACACCACGTCTTGATTATTACCCCATAGCTCAGCATCAGTAGGACAGGGCACCACCCTTCCATCTGGCTGACTGCTGCGGTCACTATAGGCTGCGACGCGTTCAGGCCACCGGCAAACAGTCCAGAATGAGGAGAATTCCAACCCCCCCAAGCCTTATTGTGTTTTTTTTTGCACATGTGATTAAATGTGTCCAAATAAAGATTTACCTTCAGTTACACCGTAAATCTGTTGTCACACTGTGTTACTGTGTTGGGAATCTAAAATAAGCATGTCCAGGTTGGTTTCCTTGACCGGTCACACTTGCTTTCTTTCTGCCCCCCATCTCTCTCCCTCCCTCCCTCCCCCACTCCCTCCCTCTCCCCCTTCTCTCCCATACACGTATTCAGTTCTCTGCCTCCTGCTGCCCTGTACTGTTGGGTGAGGTGAGGCTGATGGCAGGGCCGTGTGGCTGCCATCTATCAGGGCAGACAGGGGTGGCAGCGTGTTTGCAGGGAGGGTGGGGGCTGTGGGGGGGGGTGAACCTGCATTGCTGCATAGACTTTTCAGGGACAAAAAATAAATAAGAAGGGCAGTTACTTCAAAAGAAGTTCCATGATCTAGTGGAGGAGGGTTTAGCAAAGGCTATGATGTCAATATCCATTCACTGTACTGTAATGATAAGCATGCAGGCTGCTGGTCTCTCTCTGCTGTGTAATGATAAGCACGCTGCTGGTCTCTGCGGTGTAATGATAAGCATGTTGCTGGTCTCTCTCTGCTGTGTAATGATAAGCATGCTACTGGTCTCTGCTGTGTAATGATAAGCACGCTACTGGTCTCTGCTGTGTAATGATAAGCACGCTACTGGTCTCTCTGCTGTGTAATGATAAGCACCGTACTGGTCTCTCTGCTGTGTAATGATAAGCACCGTACTGGTCTCTCTCTGCTGTGTAATGATAAGCATGCTACTGGTCTCTGCTATGTAATGATAAGCACCGTACTGGTCTCTCTCTGCTGTGTAATGATAAGCATGCTACTGGTCTCTCTGCTGTGTAATGATAAGCACGCTACTGGTCTCTCTGCTGTGTAATGATAAGCACCGTACTGGTCTCTCTCTGCTGTGTAAAGCATGATGCTGGTCTCTGCTGTGTAATGATAAACATGCATGCTGCTGGTCTCTCTCTGCTGTGTAATGATAAACATTCATGCTACTGGTCTCTCTCTGCTGTGTAATGATAAACATGCTGCTGGTCTCTCTCTGCTGTGTAATGATAAACATTCATGCTACTGGTCTCAGTCTTCTGCTAGATTTTGATTGACAGGTCAGAAGGTTATAGCAGGGCAGACCTCTGCTCTGAGGCCTGTATGCCATCCTCATGTCAAAATGACCTCACTTACTTGTATTTCTATAAATAGCCCTATAAATATGTTAGACCGTTTTGTCCTTGAAATAAAATAAATAAACACTGTGCGCATTAGAGTTTCAGCAGATTGTTGTGTTGTGTTGTGTTGTGTTGTGTTGTGACCGGCTCCTTGGGGCATAGCTGGAATAAACCTCAATGTAAAGGTATGCTGTATAAGGCAAAAAAAATCAAGTTTTTTTGCATTAAACAGTGGCATACTGTATCCCTCCATCTTCTTTTTTTTCTTTTTTATGTAGAACCTGGAATAAACCTCTCCCAGAACTGGGTTGTGTCTCTTTTTGTCCTCTTTGCCTCAGCAATGCTTCTTACAGCCACGCACTATAGAGGGCATGGTTTAGGGAGAGGGGACTCGTGAAACCGGTCTTATTTGACATGCCCTGGGTGGGAGTCGAACCCCGGTCTCCCGCACCACGGGCGACATCGCAGAACACTATACCAAGAGGTGAATTCACTTCTTGGTAATGTGTCTGGATGCCTTTTAAGGGGGAGTGAGTTTTACTTGCAGTACCGCTACGTGCCACAGTCACTTCACAACACATGAAGTCCATCGTGACTGTGGATATACTCGCGGTACCTCCGTTACACTCACCCCCCTAAACTCACACCACCCAAGGCATCCGGGTCACGGCACCACTGAAACCGGTCTTATTTGACATGCCCTGGGTGGGAGTTGAACCCCGGTCTCCCGTGCCACGGGCGACATCGCAGACCACTATACCAAGAGGTGAATCCACTCCTTGGTAATGTGTCTGGATGCCTTTTTAAGGGGGAGTGAGTTTACTTGCAGTACCGCTACGTGCCACAGTCACTTCACAACACTTGAAGTCCATCATGACTGGATATACTCGCGGTACCTCTGTTACACTCGCATGGGCTTTGCATCACATCTGTTCTCTAGGAGCGCCCCTTATGAAAACAAATATAAAAATACATACGTTTTTGGTTAAATTCCATATCAAAATCTTTTTAGGGCCACTTGTTCAGTCAGGAAACAGAAGCCATGTTAGGGGTTTGTGGGATTGATCTATTAATGTTGCTATGTAAACAGAACGCATACCACTGTCAAGTCTTTGCCACCAGCTCTCATGGAAAACAACTGCTCTGTTGACATTGCTTATGTTTGTAAATGGTCAAATTATTATTATTATAAAAACACATTTTAAAACAATGTCGACTAAAACACACTTCTTCGATCAATATCTGAAATGAGGAAGGAAAAAGATTCTACCTTCATACTATTTTTTTTTTTACTAGTATACACTCTGCTACTGTACCTTGCCTATATTACTACATACTATGCTAATATGTCTTTACTACTACAGTACTATGCACTCAAAACTGTAGCACTCAAGTTTGACACTGTTTGACGAACTGTTTGTACCCTTTCTGCTGACTTGTTGTACAGATCTTGTAAGTCGCTTTGGAAAAAGCGTCAGCTGAAATACTAAAAATGTAAATGTAAACAACAACGTTTTATTCAGACCTTTTCTCCCAGTCCCACGTGACGACTGGATCAGCATTCCCTCAGTGTGTCATCTGCTACCCCCCCCCCCCCCAGAGGCTTCTTCCTCCCTGACGTTACACACCCTGACGAAGACGAAGAGCCTCAGTCGGTCCTGCCAGCTGAGAGGAGAGAGAAGGGGATGAGGGAAATCATTCTTGGCCGGGTCACTGCTCCGGGCTGGTCGTTCCCTCTCTCTCTCTCTCTCTCTCTCTCTCTCTCTCTCTCCCTCTCTCTCTCTCTCTCTCTCTCTAGTTGGTCTGTTGTACAGTACAGTGTATGCTTGTTGTGTGTTACAGGGGATGGAGGTCCTGCAGGCGTCAGGGAAGGTGAAGAGTATTAGAGACTACTGGGCCTGTGTTAATCAGGTGCTGTCACTTCTGTCTCGCTTTCTCTCTCTCTCTCTCTCTCTCTCTCTCTCTCTCTCTCTCTCTCTCTCTCTCTCTCTCTCTCTCTCTCTCTCTCTCTCTCTCTCTCCATTCTCAGTCCAATTAATCATCTCTGAAACTGGGAGGAAAGTTATGAAAAGTTAATCAATGGTTTTAGTTACTCGCAGCAGTAAAGGTTTAATGGTTCTTTCTGCAGAGTTCTTTATTTCTCGCTCTCCCTTTTTTTGGAGCGTGCATTATTCATTATTCAGAGGCAAGCCCAACCTGCCTGAGGGGGCAGAGAAGGAGTGAGCAGGAGAGAGAGAGAGAGAGAGAGAGAGAGAGAGAGAGAGAGAGAGAGAGAGAGAGAGAGAGAGAGAGAGAGAGAGAGAGAGAGAGAGAGAGAGAGAGAGAGAGAGAGAGAGAGAAAGAGATAAACATTCATCCTTTAGCTTTTGTTTAGTTGTTTTTCTATTTTATTTCTGAGTCATCCCAGACTAGTGCAGAAACAACAACAGGAACTGTGTGATTATAGGAAGTAAAGCTGGAAGGAGGCGAATGCTGCTTCCTGTTGTTGGTCCTTCGTGGATCGGCGGTCAGGTGAAATCACAGCAAATGAAAACAAACCTTATATTGTACCAAAAGTTATGATTAGATTAAAATGTATTGCCATCATACAGCACAAGTACAGTACAATGAAAAGAAGTTTGGCATCCAACCAGAGTGCAAATATAACAGTAAAATGCAAAAGTAATATACAATGTACAGGTGATTAAACTGTAGATTAAAACTATAAAATATATAATTAGTGCTACTGAAAGATTGTACAATTTAAACATTTTCTCTTTGCATACAACTAAATGTGCATTAAAGTCAAGTGCATTTTCTTTTCTCTGTATGATAACTACAACAAAGTGCATTCAGAACAAAGCCAAGGTGCTTTAAAACTGCATAACGATCCAGGGCCGCGGGAACTATAAAACGGCAGGGGGTGCTGGGGGGTCGCCAGATTAATTTTTTTTTTTTTTTTGCTAATCATTGACACATGCTAGCCTGTAATAATCCCCCCCAGAAAAATGTACTTTGCATTTGATATATTGCAAATATATGCCATCACACACACTGGCATTTAAAGGGTTAGAATTATAAAATGAATATGTGGTGTTATGATCAGGGCTGAAGTTGAATAAAATATTGTATTTATCAATTACAAAAAACCTGTGTTGTTGCTAATCATACATATGCTAGCCTGTTTTTTAACAATAAGTTGTGATGCCATCACAAACACTGGCATTTAAAGGGTACAAATAAAAAAAATGCCTGCACCAGAATGCAGGAAATTAAGTCTTTGTAACAAAAAAAAATCCTGGTGGGGGACCCCCAGACCCCCTGCTTAAAAAGTGGCCTGACTGGGGCTATATTTCCTGGCCTGAATGATTTCCCCAGTCCGGCCCTGGTTAAAAGCCTCCAATGCTTATTAGTGTGTGTGCGTTTGAACGTTTGCATGTTTCAACCATACATTTCCATTTAAAATAATTTTTTTTTACCTCCTATAATAGTGGGGGTCGCGGCTCTCTGACACCGTTTTTTTTGGGTCGCGGCCTGAAAATGTTGGGAACCCCTGGTCTAGCCTGTACCCCCCAGACATGTTGCTGGCCCCGTCAAAACAGTATCCTATCAGCCTCTCCATGGGCAGGTCGAGGCGTAAAAGTATTTTATACACAAAAACAGCGTCTCGGCTGTTGTGTCTGGGCCGGGCATTGTAAAAACCCCAAAAGAAGTTCTGAGCTTCCAAGTTGTCATCGGCTAACTGTATATTACACGAGAATTGTTCTTTTCCAGTGAGTGACATCAGTGGTTCCGTCAGCGCTCAAGCCAAAGATTGGGCTTTTGGATGCTTTGCCTCTAATTTGTCGCTGAATATCATGGGCAAGCAGCTGTAAGATTTCGTTTTGGATGTTGTTGGACATCCAGTTGTCTCTCTTTTGGAGCCAATTCTTCAACTCGGGATCAGACTCGGTGCGCACTCTTTCCATCATGAGCTGCCATAACACCCCATCCCTATTTGCATCACCCCTCAGTGGAAGCCCCTGGGGCCCGAGGGGGGGTATAGGGGAACAGACTCAGTTAACTCTTCAATACCTGATGCTGAGGCTGAACCTGTCGTCTCTGTCTCTCTCTGACGTTTATCAGATTTAGTGGGACTGTCACTGGGACCGGCGGGACGTTTCGAAAATAAATCTGATATTTTTCTTTTCTGCGAGTGAGACATTCTGTGCTAGCAAAGTCTGACTACAAGCTCAAATCGACTGACTGCGCAAGCACTGTATCACAGTAGCTCAGTGGTTCGTGGCGCGTGGGAAGGGCGGGAGACGGGAGGTGAATACAATTAGTTGTTTCACCTGTCATTCAATCAGTCTGTGACAGTCTGTCATCATTCGAAAATCTACTCGGTTTTACACGTATGATTGTGTACATACAGTAGTGTAATGAATGAATGAAAACTTTATTTAACAGATTGGAGAATGGCTACAATACAGTACGGCTCAATACACACAATATTAAAATGGTGACGTGCTTTGAGCAGGATAAACTTATAATATACAGTGTTACAGTTATACAGTTACAGTATATACAAATATATAAATACTGCCAAAATTTTTTTTTTTTTTTTTTTGCAATAATTGAGAGGGGGTGCTGCAGCACCCCCCGCACCCCCCCTTCCCGCGTCCCTGTAACGATCTGCATAAAGACACACACAGGACTGTTGTATTTACTACATCTCCCATGACTCTTAGCGGGGGATGACGTAGCTTACGAGAGACGGGTCAAAGAGGAATGGAAGCGTTAGCTAGCTTAACGCTAATGTTAGTTCAAAAGGTTTTAACCGCGACGGGCATATAGTAATGGCGAGGATATAAAGCATGTTATATAGTCGTACTGGCGAATCGCGTCCTGCTCTTCGCCATCGAGATATACCTCATCTCCAGTACCTAGTATACTCCATCAATGAATAAAACAAATACACCCAGCACCTGCCAGGCCCCGCCCTAGTGACGTACTATATAGCACTAGGCGTGGTCACCACTCGCTCTTCCTCTATTTTCGTTTCCATCATGGTGGATGCTTGCACCCTGTGAAACTAGTTGTAATAAAAAGTTTCGAGAAATTGCGTAATGTTGAGTGCTTACCGGAGATTTGCCAACCCCTGGAATCTTCGGCATGTTCTGACGGCGCTCGTATGGGTTCTGCGACTCTGCAGCGGGATGCATTTCGATGCATCTCAGCGTCGAGTCTGTAGTCTCCTCGTTTTGTTGACAGCAGACGGAGGGACGGCATGTGAGGTCTAGCTATCGAGCTACCTCACACAAGGTAGGATCTGCGCCACTAGGCATTAACGCTGGTGCTAGTAATGCTGCTTGTTGTTTTGTTAGACAACCGAGTTGTATATCGGCGCCAGGGGCAGGATGTTTGGGTAAACGTCCCTCTGAGTTGGACGTTTCTCAGGCTGTCCTAGAGCGCGCTGCTAATACTAAATGCTATAATGCTGGGTCACTGTTCTACTGTTCCCCGCTGTGGGATGTCACTAGGCATGACAATGCTGGCGTTTGTGATGTTCCTCGAGTTGTCCCGGGAGACAACCGAGTTGTGTATTGGAGCAAGCGGCGGGATATCTGGGTAAACGTTGTTGTTTTCCCCGTTATCCTGGAGCGCGCGGCTAACACTATGCTATATTGGGCTACTGTTTCTGTTTTGTCTCCCTGCTGCGGGAATGTCTGTCTACACTACAGTCTTCCCTCCTCTTAACCATTCATGCTGACGGTCAATCGGTGTCTACTGTGGGAGTATGGCGGGGGGGCTTTGTTTACCTTTTCATGGGTAAATGGGCTGAGGTCTAGGGCTGGTGTGCTGTTTGTGAATATTATGAATGAATGCGGGACTGGTTCTCTGGTCCGCATCCCTTTAACGTTGTGTGCATGGGCTAGCCCATTCTACAGTATATTGGTGGTGTTAGTTCATTTATTCATTAACCCCTTCATGGCAGTGGCGGCTCGCCACTAGGGGCGCTCGGGCGCCGCCCCCCCTCAGGAACTACCCTGTTATATGAGAGAACAAGAAAAATAAGTTTTTAGTTTTTTGTTTTATAGCCCTATAAATAATATAAACATGTTTAAAATGAATAATATTTACTCATTTTAAGTATGTTTGTATTTCCAATGCACAATATAACGTTATTATCGCAATTAAAAAACACTCGTTTTCCAGAGCAGGAAGTGACATCACGTTTTTTTTATTTTTTTTTATTTTTTCGTATTTCTCGGTCCGGGCTATACGCGATAGCGCTCTGAATGCGCGTCACAGTTTGATCGCTGTATCCGTCACAGCCAATCAGTGCATAACGCGTTGTGCGTTGAAATATGACTATTATGTTGGAATCCGGGCGCGATTTGAAGCGGTCTAGCCAGTAGCGCCAAGAATATCTGTAGCCGCATTTCGCGGAGACGCTCTCTGATTGGCCGACGCCAGTATTTTTTTCCGTAGCAGAATTTCACAGAGACGATCTCTGATTGGCCGAATCCAATTTCTAATGTTCCAATTCTAGGTTATTCCTAGGTTGGTCGGTGGAGATAGTTGTGTTGTTGTGAGAATGATGCAGGCAGCTGTTTGTCTTAGACGAGCGTGCCGTGACTGCAAGTTCTTTAGACTGTTAAGCTTAGGCACTCTTTCAAAGTTGGTTAAGGTTAGAGTTTGTCTTAGAGCATGGCGATAGAACGCCAGGTAGTTTGCAGTCTGTTCGAGCGGAAATGGACAAAGGAATGTACTTGTGTTGTGCTAACGAGCTAACACTTGGCTAACAAGCTATATGGCGGATGCAGTCTGGAGACAGACTACAGTGGACAGTGGTCTGGAATACATCATCAGTGGATTATACACGTTTATCAAGCTCTCCTGCCCTGGACGTTTCAACTAAACAGTGAGTCTCTCTCTCTCTCTCTCTCTCTCTCTCTCTCTCTCTCTCTCTCTCTCTCTCTCTCTCTCTCTCTCTCTCTCTCTCTCTCTCTCTCTCTCTCTCTCTCTGGTTAACGTTAACATTTGTAAATAGTTTTTTTTAGGAGCAGTACTGTTAGGCTACTGCTGGCCATTCATGAAGCGAGACATTGCTGATTGTTTATTTATTTTATAACACAAGACTATGACTACCAACTGCCTAGCCAGCCGTGTATCAATCTTGGATGCAATAATATTACGTTACCACACTGACTATGTCGATGGCTCATTGATTTAACTACTGCAGCTCTCTCGGATTGAAAATACGTGGATTATGGCTTGTTCAATATCGTCTATGTTTGAATGAATGAATGAATGAGAACATTATTAACAGATTGCAGAATGGGTACAATACAGTACGGCTCAATACACACAATTGTTAAGGGGATGCAGACCAGAGAAAGACGTTTGTCTTGTTTACATCAGGGTCCCAGATTTTCGATTCATATCGATAGTTTAATAGCTAGCCTTGGCTCATTTAACAATATGCAAAATATGTGTACAGCCCTGTACTCATACTGAAGTTATTCTTGGTATATAATAGGTCTGATTGTGTAAGGAATCGATTCCACGTCGCGCTGTGTGTGAGAGAGAGAAGGAGAGAGGGAGAGATCTGCCTGTGTTTGGAGACGGGCGAGTTTTGTTTCTAACTTTTCTATTTATATATTGTGTTTCAAGTTGTGAATTAGAGTCTAGACTATACTTTATTTGACTGGTTGTGTGTTGTTGTAGTAACAGCTGAGCGACTCGTTCATAAGAGCCGATTAATTGCCGTGAGCGTGAGTCGAATCGCTCACGTCTTGCCATGAGTCTGTTGCGTGGTACTGTACTGTACATGTTTGCAAAATGTTTGGTATAGCGCCCCTAGTGGCGAAGTACCCACCGGCCGCCACTGCTTCATGGTGCACACCACAGTGGAGGTTGCTGGTTGCTCCGTGTTAGCATCAGTCCTTTGCTTTTGACATGTTGAAACAGTGCCCCGCCCGGCCGACGCCATGAGGTGGGTCGGCCCGGCGAGTGGCTGGTGGGCTGTTAAAGCCTGTACCGCCACGGTATGGAATTGGCAGCGATTAGTAACTGTGTTCGAATTGCTGTTTTTTCTGTCAAAAATGGTGTCTGGTGGCGGGGCCTTGAGGGCCAGCCGACATCGACACATCGCGCAAGGTTGTTGACGTTATTAGCTTTGACCTAGCCGCAAGCTATAACTGCTCAGGATCTTGGTCTTCCGCTGGAGCGCGAGCGGTATTTGTCCTAGGCCCCACACCGCCTCACGGCGGCCATGTTTTTCCCCCGCCAGAGGTATCCTGGGCGTTGAGTCGACAGGTGTCCACAAGGCCGACAGCCTTGGCGGCCGAGGGATCGGCCATGTTGGATGAGCTCGGCTTGGAATATACAAGCCGTTGCCGTCCTGCCGTGAGCAGCCCACTCTCCGATCACTCCCTCCCCCAACATCAGCGGAAAAGGGGCTCTGATTTGTTTCCTTTGGCTGCGTACCGCGAGCCTTCATTGAAGCGCATGCAGCCCCACGTTTCGCTTCTCATGGGGACAGGGGCTGACACCCAGTTGATGGCTGAGCCTGGGTCTGTCCATGAGAATGTTGTGCTGTCAAGCGGCTCCCACACCATAAGCTGTGTTTGGTTGAGCCTGGTGTTACGTTTGTCAACTACAAGTGTTGTCAGCAGGGGGGCTCGAAACCTTTTTGAGGCACACAGTGCGGGCTTCCCCGACCTCGCCTTCGCCAGGCCGGGTATCATGTTGGTGCCTCCCACTCCTGAAAGATTGGCAGTGGTCTCGCAGGCGCGCGTGATTTGGGTGGTAGTAATATCACTGCAGGGCTACGGTGTGTAGGAACCCATGGGGGCCTCACACCTTGCATGTCCGGCTGCAGAACAACTCCTCAGCATGTTCTGGAGGGGTGTTCAGTGGGGGAGCTTTTGTCACCTAGACTGATGTCAGCTTCCCCCGTATCAAACCGGCCCTTTCTGTCGGGGTCCCCCCTTGGGTGCGATTGCCTCGTGGGTAGTGTCAGGGTCAGATGTCCCGACACGGAACGCTCTGCTTGCACGGGTCCAGGGTTGGCTACGCACAGCAAGTGGGACCGGGCCGCCTATCTACAGTTCCTAGCGGACCTGCGCCACATGGCGGCGGGTGCGTTGAGAGTGTCATCACATATGGCTACAGCAGTACCATATGTCGAGGTGGATGGAGAGAATGCTGAGGCGGGGACTTGTATTTACACAACCCCACCCATTTTCGGGTTTGGTACAGACCCTATTGTCAGGGTCACCAGCAGTGACAGCTCTGGTCAACGAGATCCAATCTCTGTGGACGAAGCAAGCCATCGTCGTGGCGTTTTCCTCCCGGTGTTCTCTGATGCCTGAGAAATCGGGAGGGGGGGTGTCAGACCCATGCTGGACCTGTCCCATGGGAAGGTTCAGCATTTTTTGGATCGTCTCCTACCTGTTGAACACTGTCAGATGGGGGCCTGGTTCTCCTCCATAGACCTGTAGGATACGTATTTGCATCCCCGATCTTCCATCCTAGGGCTTACCTACGCTTCCTTTGCAGGGTTAGCGTATGAGTACCAGAGGCTGCCGTTCGGCTTTTCTCTGGCTCCCTGCATCTTCACCAAGTGCGTGGAGGCCGCACTGGGGCCTCTGCGTTGTCAGGGGTTACGAAGTGTATTCTGCCCTGACGACGTTCTGGTCCTTGGCGGTCAAGGTGGTCTCATACCAGGTCTCATACCAGGCAGGTTTCCTACCAGCCTGGGGTTGCTGTAGATTGGAAGTAAAGTACTCCTCTTCCCAGTCAACGGGTGGAGTGCTATGGGCATCCCTCTCAGAGCGTGTTGTCGACACGCTCGGGAGGTTCCGTCCTAGGATGGTTACGGCGCTGTCCGTGATACGCCTGCTCGGTATGATGGCATCTGCTCATTCTGTGGTCCCTCTTGGCCTCCTCTTCACCCCAGGAGGAGGTTACAGAGGTGGTTCTTTTCCAGTATGGAAATAGACCCGGTGAGAGGCAAGTGGAAGCGGCTAAGGTTCCCGTGTCAGTACTGGGGGACCTCGCCCCCTGGGGAGGGCCTGGGGTCCTCACCAGGGGGGTCCCCATGGGCAGTAGGCTGTCACACGTCATGTTTTTCACCGACGCCTCCCTCGCTGGAGACGCGTCGGGCCAACGCATTAGGGGGCAGCTGGCAAGCCATGCTGCCCGGTATGCGCTACGTTCAATGTGTTGGTATTGAAAGCGGTCCTTCTGGTCCTCAAACGGTGTTTGATCAGGACGGACAATACGACATCAGCGTCATATATCGACAGACAGGGAGGAGTACGCTCCCCCCGTCTGCACCGGGCGGCGGGCGGCTGGCTGGCTATGGGCGTTCTCCATCTGCTAAGGGCTCTCCACATCCCCGGCAGGGTGAATGTGGGTACAGGTGTGATGTCGCGGGGCGGTCCTCACCCTGACGGGTGGGGATTACGTCCGGACATAGTCAGGCAGGTCTGGGACCGATGCCGTGCCGTTTGGGATTCTTTCCCCCATACATCTGTTAGGTCAGTTGTTGGGGCGGGTACGTTGAGGAGCGCAGGTCCTTGATCCTGATTGTGCCGGACCGGGGCGCAGCTGTGTGGTTCCCGGTCCTGATCCAGCTCTTGGTATCCCCGCCATGGCCTGTTCCTTGGTCATCGCGGGCCCTCTCTCAAGCGCACGGGTCTCTGTGTTAGTTCCCTGTGCTGGGCCAGCCGCTGATGGTTTGGCTGGTGAGAGGGTGAGTCTGGAGAGGATGGATCCTTCTGTGGTTGGTACCATCCGGAACGCGCATGCTCTCTCCACTATCGCGGGTTACGCGGAAGAAGAATACTTTTTTTTTTTTTTTTTTTTGCCTGATTTTCTATGCTTTTCCTCCCATCCCAATTTAGTCGTTATGCCAATCCCCCCCCCCTCCCCTACCTGGTCGTTGTGCGCATGTTTCCTACTGGTCGGTACAAGGGAACCCTGAAGTCTACCACATGCTTCCTCCGACACATGCAGAGACAAAAAAAAATACAACTTCTGCCACAGGGAACACTCTATTATCGCGATAGCGCCCCTAAGAGGATCTGGCCGGTATTGCACTTTGGCGAATTCAAAGAGTAGGGTACATCTGCAGTGCAGCTCGGCGACCTTGAATAGGTTATTAAAATGGAATAAAAGCCAAAACAACTTGCCACGGATATATCCGTGCTTCTGTCCACAACGGGTGTAATCGAAACACGTATATATCCGTTGTTTGTCCCCATTGTGTTAAGTGTGGGGTCGCCAAAAGAAATCCTAAATAAAATGGGCCTGTGGTATAAAAAAGTTTGAGAACCCCTGGTCTAAAGTCTTGGGAATTTTGGGAGCACAGACTTTAGGTTGGAGTGATTAAAATCCCCTGCAACAATAAAGGCTGCCTCTGGGTGTGCGTTCTGTTATTTGCTAATGGCAGCATAAAGTCCCTTCATTGCTAGCTTCGAATTAGCATCCGGTGGAATGTTTGCTGCAGTCAGAATGGTGGCTGATAGAACGGTCTGCATTTAATCATGAGTTATATCCCACATTAGCAGAGCAGTGACTCACAATGGAGGTGATATTTGTGCACCAAGTTTTGTTTATATAAATGCACAAACCTCCACCTCTGGTTTTTCCGGAGCCATCAGCTGTTCTTTCTGCCCTGTAGAGAGTGCAACCTGGTAGCTCAATAGCATAGTCATGAACTGTAACGATGGGCGATGAGGGGCTACAGCTTTAGCCTAGCCCTCAGTCCTCCATGCGTACCCCTCTTCTGTTTACGCACACGGCGGGTGCGAGGAGCTTGGCCTGCCGGCTACGCTGTAATGATATTCCCCCGGTGTCCGAGCTGTATTTACATCTTTACATAATGAGATGCATAGGCCTGTTAGATTGTATTGATTAGATGCATCACAGTGCTATGTGTTTCTCAATTGTTTCTCAAGTGATCAGTGAAAGTATGGCCTGTACCAGTCAAGACCAGTCAATGTTTAAAATCTAGGGCCTGGGTAAAAATAAATACTACATTTTGGTGTAGTAATTATTTCTTTGCTCTGCTATGCATTATCATCTTGTTTTTATATCGAAACATTTCGTAGTGGGATGTTTTGTCCCATCCCTAGTATAAAAAAAAATCGGGGCCTACGTATCAAGTCTCAAAACGTATTGTGGGTTGCAGCTGAAAGAAATCTATAACTGAAAAGTAGTTGTACATGATGTTGTGACAATATTTTGACTCAAATCTGATGGGTGATGAACACAGGAGGGAGGGAGGGAGGGAGGGAGGGAGGGAGGGAGGGAGGGAGGGAGGGAGGGAGGGAGGGAGGGAGGGAGGGAGGGAGGGAGGGAGTAATTGAATGAATGAGTGATGAGTAGGTATAGTGAGAGTGAGTGTGTGAGTAAATAATGAGTGAGTGAGTGAGTGAGTGAGTGAGTGAGTGAGTGAGTGAGTGAGTGAGTGAGTGAGTGAGTGAGTGAGTGAGTGAGTGAGTGAGTGAGTGAGTGAGTGAGTGAGTGCGTGAGTGCGTGAGTGAGTGAGTGAGTGAATGAATGATTAGTATGTCTAGTGAGAGTGAGTGAGTGTGTGAGTAAATAATGAACGAGTGAGTGGGTGAGTGAGTGAGTGAATGAATGATGAGTATGTCTAGTGAGAGTGAGTGTGTGAGCAAATAATGAGTGAGTGAGTGAATGAATGATGAGTATGCCTAGTGAGAGTGAGTGAGTGTGTGAGTAAATAATGAATGAGTGAGTGGGTGAGTGAGTGATTGAATGAAGGATGAGTATGTCTAGTGAGAGTGAGTGAGTGTGTGAGTAAATAATGAACGAGTGAGGGAGTGAGTGAGTGAGGGAGGGAGTGAGTGGGTGACTGAGTGAGTAATTGAATGAATGAGTGATGAGTAGGTATAGTGAGAGTGAGTGTGTGAGTATATAATGAGTGAGTGAGTGAGCGAATGAATGATGAGTATGTCTAGTGAGAGTGAGTGAGTGTGTGAGTAAATAATGAATGGGTGAGTGAATGAATGATGAGTATGTCTAGTGAGAGTGAGTGAGTCTGTGAGTAAATAATGAGTGAGTGAGTGAGTGAGTGAATTAATGATGAGTATGTCTACTGAGAGTGAGTGAGTTTGTGAGTAAATAATGAACGAGTGAGTGAGAGAAAGAGGGAGAGAGAGAGAGTGTACGAGTTAAGTAAGCGAGTGAAGTGAATGTGCGTATTATTTGTGAGTGAGCCCAGTCTCGTCTGTTTTTACACCATGGAAGATGGTTACATAACCTCAACCCGAAAAAAACATGGGAGAGCACTAAAACAGCACGCTGTTTAAAATTCATAGCCGGCTTCCCTTTCATCCTATATTTATATACTGTAGAGTCCTTGGCAGCTAAGTGCCCATGGGTGCTCTGAACGGACTGGGTTTTTTGGAAGAGAAGATTGATGTAATTTCCTTGATGGGGTTTTAAAGAACCACTTGACTTTTAGCTCGCCACCCTGATAATGTTTTTAATGTGTGTGTGTGTGTGTGTGTGTGTGTGTGTGTGTGTGTGTGTGTGTGTGTGTGTGTGTGTGTGTGTGTGTGTGTGTGTGTGTGTGTGTGTGTGTGTGTGTGTGTGTGTGTGTGTGTGTGTGTGTGTGTGTCTGTGTGTCATAATGTGAAGCATTGTCACGTGGATTGAACTGGTCTTAGGTGACTAACAACGTTTAGGCAGGAGAGTGTCATGGTTTCTCCATAGAGCCCCGTCATAGTTTTTTAGCACAGCAGCTCGCACAGGTAGGGGGCAACTTAGTCACCTGAGTTGGTATTGCTGATTGGCTCAAACACGGTATGTTTGTATACAGCGAACAGGTCTATGGGATTGTGTGAAAAGATGTGACATGTGCATTTAAATTAGGTCACCATTATCATTTAATTTGGTACCCAAACACTCCACTGGTGCATTGTGGGCATGCGTGACACGGCCCCGGGTGAGTATGGTTGTGTATGGTTGTGTGGGTGTATGTGTGTGCGTCAACTCCCCCCCCCCCCCTCCCCCTTTTCTGTATCCCCCTCTACCTTTCTCCTCTCTTCTAATGTTTTATCTTCTCAACTCAGGTATGTATATACTTGACAGAACATGGCAGTGACGGGCAGGAACATCCGTTTCGTCTCATGGAATGTCAAAGGGATGAATAGCTCTATCAAGGCTAATAAGGTACTTAACCATCTACGACACCTCAAGGGTGACCTTTGTTTTTTACAGGAGACACACATCTGCACCTCAGATATACCCCGCATTAAGAGAGCATGGATGGGACACGTTTTTCATTCTAAATTCTCAGCAAAAGCCAGGGGAGCTGCAATCATTATACATAGGGATGTACCCTTCGAGCCTGCCACTATTCTAACTGATCTTGACGGACGATATGTTATAGTGTCGGGCAGGCTGCAAAACATTCCAGTGGTTTTGGCCTCAATATATGCGCCAAATTGGGACAATGATAAATTTGTGTCTAACTTATTTTCCTCGATACCTAACCTTAATGATCATCACATAATTATCGGAGGAGACTTTAACCAGGTCCAAAACATAGAATTGGATAGGTCCTCGGATAGACGAACTACCATCTCCAAAGCAGCGAACATCCTGAAATTTCATATGGAACAACTTGGCCTTATAGACCCTTGGAGAGCAAAATTACCTACCGATAAACTTTTCTCCTTCTTCTCCCATGTCCACCACACGTATTCGAGGATAGACTTCTTTTTGCTAGATGAAAAACTACTACATAATGTAGTCGCTAGTAAGTACCATAGTATAGTCATTTCCGATCATGCCCCGACATCCATTGAAATGAACTTCCCCCAGGGTAGAACACCCTCTAAATTTTGGAGGTTCAATTCCCACTTACTATCTGAACCTGAATTTAAGGATTTTATCCATGCATAAATAAAAGTCTTCTTTGAGATAAACGACACACCTGAAGTTGGCAGTGACATGCTCTGGGATGCCTTTAAGGCATATCTCCACGGACAGGCCATCTCCTTTACCTCTCATTTTGGGAAGCAGGAACAATTAACGGATATATCAGATGAGATTAAATGATTGGACATCCAGTATTCATCTAAACCAACTCCTAAACGACTCCAGCTCCAATCACAATATGACTTGCTCTCAACTAGTAAGATCGAGAGACTACTCTTGCACACCAAGCAACGTTTTTTCGAACAGGGGGATAAGGCCGGGAAATTACTTGCGTACCAAGCATGAGTGGTGAGTGCCTCTAGACTGATTCCCAGGATAAAATCCCAATTACGTGTCACTACAACAGACCCTACGGAAATTTCTGAAACTTTCTCTGACTATTATTCCAAACTTTACATGTCGGAATCTTCACAGCAGGACTGGGATCGCCCAAACCCCCTCAAGTCTCTCAAGTACTCTCAAGCGAATAGAGCGGAGGCTGAAGAGTTAGGCACGCCTATAACCATCTCTGAAGTGACTGAGGCAATCAAATCTTTACAAAGTGGTAAATCACCCGGGCCAGATGGCTATACTACAGAATTTTATAAAACGTACTCCGTGTTGGTTGCTCCTTTCCTACTGAGAGTATATAACGACTCCCTTCTAAAGGGCCAAATGCCACCCATGCTATCAGAGGCGTCATTATCCCTACTGCTCAAAAAAGGTAAAGACCCTCTCCTTTGTAGCAGTTACAGACCAATCTCCCTCCTTAATGTGGATTGTAAAATATTGGCTAAGGTCCTTTCATGCCGTCTTCAGAAGGTGGTACTGTTCCTGATAGACCCGGATCAGACGGATCATTCTTTAACACCAGAATGCTGCTAAATATCCTTTTCACAACCACGACTGGCGCGCCAGAAATCGTACTCTCCCTAGATGCTGAGAAAGCGGTTGACAGAGTGGAATGGAGGTACCTGTTCCATACTCTTGAGAAATTCGGTTTGGGACCGGGTTTTATTTCATGGATAAAACTCCTATACTCGTCCCGGTGGCCTCGGTCAATGTGAATGGTACCAAGTCGGGCCAGTTTGCGCTCTATCGCGGTACTCGTCAAGGATGCCCGCTTTCTCCCTTGCTCTACGCGCTCACCGCAGAACCCTTAGCCATTTGGCTTCGCAGTGAGGTTAGATTTGAGGGGATTGAGAGGTTCGGCCTGGTTCATAAACTCTCATTGTATGCCGACGATCTCCTACTTTATGTCTCCAATCCGTCATCGTCCATCCCTGTTATCCTTGATATTCTAGAACAACATAGGCAGCTCTCTGGATACAAACTCAATCTCCAGAAAAGTGAATATTTACCGGTTAATGCGTCTGCGGAATGGCTTCCTCAATCGCTTTTCCCCTTTAAAAGGGCCACGGAAGGATTCACATATCTAGGTATTTTTATGGCCAAATCACTGACGGAGCTCTTCGCAAAGAATTTCCATCCTCTGCTGGAGCGCTTTAAGCTAGATCCGACGAGATGGTCCTCTCTCCCCCTCTCGCTTCTGGGAAGGGTTAACCTGATAAAGATGGTGGTCCTACCCCGATTTTTATACGCTTTTCAGCATATACCAATATTTATTAATAAAGCCTTTTTCACTTCGATTGACCAACTTATAGGTTCATTCCTGTGGGGTAACAAAAGGGCACGTATTAAGAGGACGATTATGCAACTTCCCAAATCGGAAGGGGGTTTGGCTTTGCCTAATCTTCGCTATTACTACTGGGCATGTAATATAAACAAACTCCTTTACTGGAGGACCAGGAGGGAGGAAGAAGACCAACCCCAATGGGCTCGGATGGAAGTCTCCTCTTCAAAGTACTCACTCTGGTCTGTGGCAACATCCCAATTACCCATTTCGATCCCTATTAAACAGGTGGCTCAGAACCAAATTGTGACGGAAACTTTGAAAATCTGGAGTCAGTTTAGGAAACAATTTGGCCTGCACGCTCCGTCAGGGCTAGCTCTAATCTCTCGTAATCACCTATTCTTGCCATCCTGTTCTGATCCTGTATTCAGAAGCTGGGCAAACAAAGGTTTGCTAACCATTAATGGTCGCCAGGCTTATATTCTTAATAAACCATCCCACGCCAGCTCTATTTGTCTATGGAGAAGTTCCCCTTCTTTGCAGGGCTATAACTTTTTAAATTGTATTGCTAAATTGACATTACTATGGCCCATTCAACATCAAGTATCTATTGTTCAGGGTGTAGCAACGTTATACTTTTTCATTCACATATTCATACTAAAATACGGTCTAAAGTATAAGTATGTTTTTATCGTTTTCTGCAGCTTTCTCCAGAACGTGATTTATAGCCCTAAATGCATTATATTGATGATTGTATACAGTTTGATAGCAATCGGCGCGAGATAAAAAATTTCAAATGGACGTGCTTCTAGAAGTTACTACTTATCATCTGATGTCGACCGGATGGGGGGGGGGGTCGTTTATAATTCCGTGGCCAACATTAGATGATTCATCTAGTGTGGGTGATATGATCATCAGAGCAGTTTATATCGAACACGTTAAAAAATAATGCTGACTCTTACCCCAGTCTCCTCGGGCCGTTGGGCGATGAGCGTGGAGCAGAAATATTCCTATTATGGGATGTAGAAATATGCGATCCATCTCCAGGTTGTATAATAGTATATACGTCCAAATCATGTTGTTTATCGAGTTATTGGTAACGGATTGCTATCCATTGCGTCTAGCTCGAGTCCTGGGACTATTAGCGAGTAATCGGACCGAATTGGAATGAGCACCAGCTTCCATTTCCTGTTTCCTGTCTGGGCGATCCGCCGATCGGCCACCAGATGGCGCTCTTGAACCGTTGGAGAGTTGAGAGGGGATCAACAGTAGATCTCAAGTCTCCAGGGGAGAAATATGATTGCGATCACAGATTTTTGAAATATTGATATCAAAGACGTGTGTTCTCGTCGTTTGCAGAATTGTCGAAAAAATTTGGCCTCCCAAATTCCCACCTTTTCCGTTTTTTTCAGATCAGACATTTTGTTCAGAACCAATTCCCACAATTCCCTCGCCGTCCTCCAGACTCTAGGACTGACCCTCTCCTATCGCTCGGTACCGGGCAGAAAGGGCTCGTCTCAATTTTATGATCAAATATTTTGGATGAACCCAACTTGCTTAGACTCCCTGAAAGCCAAATGGGACGAGGATCTGGGAATTATCATTACAGATGAACAATGGGATCATATACTAGACCTGGTACACACTTCCTCTATATGTGCAAGACACAGTTTGCTGCAGTGTAGGATACTGCATAGAGTTCACTACACCAATGCGAGGTTAGCAAAGATATACCCGGATAGAACGGATGCGTGTAATAGATGTAAACAATCCCCAGCCGATTATATGCACATGTTTTGGACGTGCCCCAAACTCACAGAGTTTTGGACTACAATATTCGATACACTGAGTAGGGTCCTGGGAGTGGCGTTAGACCCAGATCCACTCACTGCCTTTTTCGGAATCCCGAATACCACTACGATAATATCTAGGGCTGCAAAACGAGTTGTGGCGTTTACTACCCTCCTCGCTAGGAGACTTATTCTCTTTAAGTGGATACACCCTTCCCCACCTACTCACAACAGATGGATACATGAGATACTACATTGCGTTAAGCTTGAGCGAATCAGATTCTCCCTAAAGGGCTCCCTTGAAACATTCCAAGTGACCTGGCAAACATTTCTGCAACACATCGATACCCTGACTATCAACAAAGAGACTTAGAAAGGATAGAGCTTTACACCTCTAACTACACTTCCTTATTTTTTATCGTTATTTTATTCCTATTTTCTAATCCCCCCCCCCCCCCCCCCCTCCCTGTCCTGGTATGTATGGGTGTGAATGAGACCCCCGGGGGCTGGGTGGGTAACTGGGGGAGGGAGAGGGGAACGGGAGACGCAGCTGCGGAAGGTCAGACTACTCAAGAATTACCACATAATATGGGCAGGGGTAGGGAAAGGAGTGAAATAACCTCATTGATGACATTCTTCCACAGCCACAGCCGTGCTGGAGAGTTTTCTTTTTGTGTTTTTTAGTTTTTTCTTTGCTTCTTTGTATCTAAATATTTGTGCATAATACAGATAGGTCTGATTGATACTATTACTGTGTTTTTTTTGTTTTTCTTTCCCAGTAGCATCTATGCTGTGTGTTTGGATGTTTTGCAGATGTGTCTTCAAAAACCTCGATGTGGGGGGGCTGGGGTGGGTATGAAGGAGGGGAAGGGGAAATGAAAGGGGAAGAAAAGATGAAAAGATGGAGAATGTATAATACTGACGAATGTAAATGTACATACTACTTTTCCTGTAATAAAGAAATTAAACAACAGACATGTCTTTACTATTGAGTGGTAGAACTTCTACGGTTCTACCACGCAATACAATAAAAGTGTTTCACGGTCCCGAAATGCGATCTTGTCATACCGTAAATCCTCTAATAAATAATAATAATAATGTCTCCCTCTGGTTGGCGTTAGCTTTAGTGCTAGCCGCTAGCTAACGTTGTCATTATTATTATCTATATATGTGGTGTCAGCTGGATGACGTTGACTTCGTTTGCAAACGTTAACGTTCACTATCTATATCGCAGACGAGCAGGGCCGGATTAACGACGGCCGCGGCCCGTGGGCCTCCAGTGACGAGGGGCCTCCAATTTTTTCTTTTCTTTTTTTTTACTTTTTTTTTCTTCTGTAGATTGATGTCATGACTGTGCACTGCAGACTCAGGGAGGAGGCAGAGAAGGAGAGAAAGAGACACAAGAGTTACAGGTAATGGAAATATATCTTTTTTCTCTTTCTTATTAAAAACTTGGCCTATTTGAAAGGAGATTAATTTAATAAAAATAAATGAGCGAAAAATCAATATACAGTATATATACAGTATATATATATTAATATATTATAGTAATTGGCTATCATACTGCAATATAAACTGAGTTTTATAGTGAAAAGAGCAGCTTTATTGGTCAAGATTGAAGGCTCTATATTACAGGAAATTGCACGTACAGGTTCATTACATTTAAAAAAAAATCTGCAGTGGAGGGGGCCCCTCCAAACCACCCCTTGCTTGTCCCAAAAATAATTATAAATTGCACAAAAATATATAAAATAATAATACTTCCACCCCCACTTTCAACTATAACTAGGCGGCCATGCATCACGCTATACAACATGTTAGATATTCAAGCTGATGATCATCATATTGGACTTTATGGTAATTCCAAGTATGACGTCACAAACGGAAACTTAGTGTGCTGAGTCGCGAAGCGGTCGTCCCGGGTTCGCTTCCCACACCCGGTGACCATTTGCTCCCTCTCTCCTCTGTCGGTCCTGCGTGGCCAGAATAAATAAATTAAATAAATTAATAATTCACAAACATTTCAGAAATCTGAGAAATTGTTTTTCATATTTATTTTGTATTCATAATTCACAATATCAAAGAAAACCGATCATACGATCACAATGACAGACAGTAAACAATAAATATATATTTTATATTATGGTCTACAACACTGTATGATAATAAAAGGTTTTATTCATAATACATTTTATTTGTATTACTTTAGTTATTTAGTTAGTTAGTTAGTTAGTGGTATAGTCACTAAAAAAAAGTTATATACAATGTCCAAAAGTGGCTCCACCAAGCACATTACAACTTGTTAACACTAAGTAGAAACTAATGATGATGATGCTGATGATAATTATGATGATTATTGTCATGGTACTGTGTGTTTTGATGTTGTATGAACAGATTAAACAGATTCAAGGGCCTGTAATATAGATTACTGTGGGACGTGAAGCAGATTTGCAGGTACTGTATAAAGCGGATTACACAGATTTGCAGGTTTTAAGACAGATAGATTTACATATATAATCCCATTACAACAGACCAAGTGATTCATTCTATCCCAGATGGTGCAGAGAATATGTAGTCACTGTTGTTTTGGGGGGGGGGCAGGATGGCCCAGAGGTAAAGAAAGGTCGCTGGTTCAATCCCCAGGCACTGACTGGAGGGTGTATTCTGGTGACTGAAAGGTGGCTGGTATTACATCTACGGTGCTCACCACCATCTCTGCCTACATGCCCTTGAGCAGGGCACTGAAGCCCCAAACTACACCAGGGGCAGGGCCGCCTCAGGGGGTGTGCGAGCAGTGCGGTCGCACAAGGCCTCGCGGGAAGGGGGGCCGCGTGAACATTAAAGGCAACCAACTTGTGTTCAGCTTTTCTCTGATTGGCCACGACCCCACGCCGCTAGCCCGCCCCCTTTTGGCGCGAGCGTGGCAGAGGTCCCTGTGAGCGGCAGGTCCCGGAAATTAAATGCGGAGCTGTAATCTTTGTCCGAATCGAATCACGCGAATACACAACACATTTAACTGACTGATTAACTAGAAACTGTACGCTGTAACGTTATATGTTATTTCGCGTTTTTAACGTCAGTCACTGTACATCAGTGTGGAGGCTGACGCCTGACTGATTAACTAGAAACTGTACGCTGTAACATTATATGTTATTTCGCGTTTTTAACATCATAAACCAACTACCAGATTCACTCGTCACTGTACATCAGTGGAGGCTGCTGACTGATTAACTAGAAACTGCACATTGAGGGGGTTTGAATCACGCTACATCAGTGGAGGCTTCTGACCAGATTTTTAGGTGAAGCACAAATTATTATATTATATTATATATTAAATAATATTTTTTAAACATCCCCAACGCTGCAAAACCCGCATTCCTCCCAGGTGTCAGGCTCCTCATTCACTTCCATTCATTTTGGGGACCATGTTCAAATATCATACTTCTGAAGTATAAACAAACTATACTGCTGTGACGATTTTGAATATCTTAACATGTATTTACGCCCTTCCTCTACGCGAGGCCACAGATGGGTTTTATGTAACACAAGGACAATGAATGAATTTTCTTCTATTTACAAATAATTGTTGATTATTACTGTTACTGTATTGTTTGTCTTGTTTCATGGGCTGCCAAAATGTTATATTTTGCACCAGGGAACTTGAAGGTTCATGCACAACATGTGTCTAACCTCAACCCTGTATTGCAAAATTAAGTGATATAAAAAAAAAAATTCAGGACAACTTGGCCTATCAATCTATATGCTACAGTTATGTCATATACACTGCTGATATGGCGATATGGCATTAACCAACAAGCACCTGGGGGAGCCTCATGCGCATGCGCGGCCGACGCGTCACTCTCTGCCGCGGGCGGCGCAACAACACACAGAGCGGCGCGGCGCGGATAAGGGCATGTGCTAGCGCGGTCACGTGGCCGTGTGGCCAATCAGAGAAACTCTGAACGAAAGGCTGAACACAAGTTGGTTGCTGTCACATAGCAATGTCTAATGACAATATAAAATATAAGCTGAAGCGGGCTGTATGTGAAAACCAGCCCCTTCAGTAGTGCACTAAGCACGGTCCCGAGCCGGTAAGAAAGTAAACACAAGGAGTTGTTCCAAAAATAGTAAATTATATTTATTATACAGGGTAGGACTTCAAACCTCCACTGTTTTAGGATGAATATATAACAAAGGGAAAAAACAACCCACAAACAATTAACAAACAGGGAGAAGGGTAAGGGGAGAACAAACAAGATAATTATAATTAAGTTGAGCACCAAAGCACAAACAGTGTCGCAGGACACCAGCCAACTAGGTTGGCACTGGGGACCACCCAGCCATCGAACAATACAGATATATATACTTCCACTTAAGAAGTGGCAAATGGCTCTGAGGCCCACAACAATAGTATATATTCTTACTTAGGTGTGGCTAAAATAGGCAGAAGGCCCAATACATAGATATATATATTAATTCCACACAAGCAGTGGCAAAAAGGCAAGAGGCCACAATATATATATATATATATATATATATATATATATATATATATATACTCACCTGGTAGCTGCACCAACACAAATACAATGCCTACCAGGTAAGTGGTGTGAGCTCTCTCTCTCTCTCTCTTGCTATATGTTGACTGTATCATGCCCAGCCTCGGGCAGCGCTATTATTTAAGAATGTGTTGACTGTATGATTTTTTTTTTTTTTTTACCTTTAGGGGGGGGGGGGGGGGGGGGGGGGGGGCTCGTGTTTAAATCTCGCACAGGGCTTCGCATTTCTCCCAGGCCGCCCTGACCAGGGGTGCTGCATTACGAATTACGCGCTCTGACCTCTCTGAAGTAATGCATCTATGTGTAACTAGCAGGGATATGAGGACTGTGTGTTTGTGTAACTAGGGATATGAGAACTGTGTGTAACGGGATATGAGAACTGTGTGTAACTAGGAGGGATATGAGAACTGTGTGTAACTAGGAGGGATATGAGGACTGTGTGTAACTAGGAAGGAAAT
This sequence comes from Notolepis coatsorum, assembly GCF_963971535.1. Classification (NCBI taxonomy): domain Eukaryota; kingdom Metazoa; phylum Chordata; class Actinopteri; order Aulopiformes; family Paralepididae; genus Notolepis; species Notolepis coatsorum. The sequence continues at coordinate 32,253,058 of NC_140182.1, read as the reverse complement.
GAGGACTATGTGTAAGAGGGATATGAGGACTGTGTTTGTGTAACTAGGAGGGATATTTCTTTATTTCAGATCCCCATTAGTCACTGCCTCAACAGCGACTATTCTTCATGCGGTCTGGATACAAACATATAAAAATCAAACAAGATGAATCAATAAAACAACATAAAAACAAAACAAAAATCAATAAAACACCAATAAAATATACAAACTAATATTTTGAGGATATGAGGACTGTTTCTAGGAAGAAAATGAGGACTATGTGTAACTAGGGTGAGGACTGTGTGTACTGTGTGTGAGGACTAACGTTTTCTCTGGTCTGCATCCCCTTAACAATTGTGTGTATTGGGCTAGCCCATTCTGCAATATGTTAATAAAGTTTCCGTTCATTCATTTATCCCTTACACAGGTGCATGCACATGTGTGCCGCAGTGGAGGTTATTGCATGACTACTAGTGGAGCAGTGCTTCACTAGTAATAGACTTTGGTCAGCAGCCGCCACTGGTGTTCCGTGCTTAGTGAAGCAGGTGGCATCGGTCATTTGCCCTGACATGGTGGAACGGTATCCCGCCCGGCCGACGCCAAGAGGCGGGTCGGCCCGGCAGGTGGCTGGTGGGCTGATGAAGCTTATACCGCAGCAGTACAGAATTTAGCAGCAACTAACAACATTGCTCAATTGGCTGCTTTTCTGTCAAAAATGGTGTCGGGTGGTGGGGCCTTAGGGCCAGCTGTTGTCAAAACCATTGCGCAAGGTTTTGAGGTTATTCAGCTTTTGACCCAGCCGCAAGCTATAACCGCAGGGAGGGCTAGGATGCTGTCAACTGTTGTTCACAGGCATCTTTGGTTGGAGCAATCTCCCCTTGGGGAGGGGAGGGGTCTCCTCCTCAGGGCTCCCCTCTCCGCGGGTGGACCTTGGTCTGTCCATGGAGGCGCGGGCGGTATTTGACCTGGGCTCCACGCCGCCACACACCGCGCAGCCAGAGGTGAGAGCACGGCCTCGCCAGCAGCTGCGGCGAGGCCCCCGGCCAGCGGCCATGTTTCTCCCGCCTGAGATACCCTGGACACAAAGAAAACAGGTGATCACAAGGGCCTCTGCGGCCCGAGGGATCGGCTATATTAGATGGGCACGCCCTAAAAAAACGTTGCCATCTAGCTGTGTCTAGCACGCTCTCCGGTTACTCCCCCCCACTACACTACGGGACTCAGGGCTCTGATTTGTCCCCTTTGGCTGTGGGCCACGTTCTTCCAGTGAAGTGCAAGCGGCCCCACATTTCGCTTCTCATGGAGACAGGGGCTGACACACAGTTGCTAGCTAGGCCTGGGTCTGTCTATGAGAATGCTGTGCTGTCAAGCGGCTCCCACACCACACGTCCTGTGTCTGTGTTTGGTGAGCCTGGTGTTGTATCTGTCGACGGAGCAGGGTTCCCTGTATCTAAAACATTTTGCCAGAGGGGGAACTCTAGGCCCAGGAGGTCACAGCATGGGTTCCCCCCAGCCCCGCCCTCGCCAGGCCGGGTATTACGTTAGTGCCTCCCCCATCTGGACTTCCGATCCCACAGTGGTCAGTCAGGCACACGTAATTTGGGTGGTAGTAATATCACTACAGGGCTACGGTGTGTAGAGACCCACCCTATCGGGCAGTGTGGGACCACACACCATGAATGTCCAGCTGCAGAGCAGGCTGTCCTCAGCAAGATGCTCAGCGGGGGAGCCTATGTCACCAGGGGTGATGGCCGCTCCCCCCGTATCAGACCACCCATTCTGTCGGGGTCCCCCCCTTGGGTGCGATTGCCTCGTTGGTAGAGTCAGGGTGCGATATCCTGGCTCCGCGGGACACCCTGCTTGCGCGGTTGGCGAGACCAGGGTTGACAACGCACAGCGGTAGGGACCGGGCCACCTATCTACGATTCCTAGCGGACCAGCGGCAGTTGGCAGCGGGGGCGCTTTGGAATTTTTACCACGTATGGCTGCAGTAGTAGCCATATGTCGGTGTGGATGGAGAGAACGCTCAGGGCGGCACTTGTGTTACAGTTTACACACCCCCGCTCTCCGTTTTTGGGTTTGGTACAGACTCTATTATCAGAGTCCGCGGCAGTGACAGCCCTGGCCGAGGAGATTCGTTCTCTGGCGGCGAAGCAGGCCGTCGTCGTGGTCCCATGGGAGGACGCGATGCGCGGCGTTTCCTCCCGATATTCTCTGGTGCCCGAGAAATCGGGGGGGGGGGGGGGGTGTCAGACCCATACTGGACCTATCCCATGGAAGGTTCAGAATGTTGAACATCACCCACCTGTTAAGCACTGTCAGGTGGGGGACTGGTTCACCTCCATAGACCTGAAGGATGCGTATTCGCATCCCGATCTTCACTTCTAGGACATACCTACACTTCCTTTTTCAGGGCTTAGCGTACGAGTACCAGAGGCTGCCGTTCGGCTACTCTCTGGCTCCTCGCATCTTCACCAAGTGTGTGGAGACCGCGCTGGGGCCTCTGCGTCGTCAGGGGATACAAATTGTATTCTACCCTGGACGATGTTCTGGTCCTCGGCCGGTCAGAGAAGATTGCCAGGTCTCATACCAGGCAGGTGGTGGAATTCCTCACCAACCTGGGTTTTGCTGTAGACTGGAACAAGAGTGCTCCTCTTCCCAGTCAACGGGTGGAGTACTTGGGCTTATTTCTAAGCTCAAGGTCTATATGGGCATCCCGCTCAGAGCGGCGGCGAGAGGATATTCTCGGCGCGCTCGGGAGGTTCTGTCCTGGCAGGACGGTTACGGCGCTGACCGTGATCTGCCTGCGCAGTATTATGGCATCTGCTCAAGCTGTGGTCCCTCTTGGCCTTCTCTTCATGAGGAGGATACAGAGGTGGGTTTTTTCAGTGTGAAAATAGACCCTGTGAGAGTCAAGCGGGGTCCCCATGGGCAGCTGGCTGTCACACGTCACGGTCTTCACAGACGCCTCCCTCACGGGATGGGGGGGACGTGTTGGACCAACACAGTAGGGGGCAGCTGGCCGGTCTGCACTACATATCAATGTGTTGGAATTGAAGGCAGTGCTTCTAGTCCTCGGACAGCTCGGCCATCATGTGATGGGCGAGCATGTTCTGATCAGGACGGACGGCACGGCGTCGGCGTCGTATATCATCAGACAGGGAGGAGTGCGCTCTCCCTGTCTTCCCCGGGCGGCGGCCGATTCGGTCCGTGGCCGCCCGGGATTCTGTACACGTTCCCCCCCACCCCCATACACCTGATAGCTCAGCTGTTGGGGCGGGTATGTCAGGAGCGCGCAACTTTGATCCTGGTCGCGCCGGGCCGGGGCACGGCTGTGTGGTTCCCGGCCCTGATTCAGCTCTTGGTGGCCCCGCCGTGGCCTGTTCCGTGGTTACCGCGGGCCCTCTCTCAGGCACGCGGAACTCTGTTCTGCCTCCTGTTTTGGGGCAGCCCTTAATGGCTTGGCTGCTGAAAAGGTGAATCTGGTGGGGATGCGTCTTAACTCTTCTGTGGTTAACGCCATCCGGAACGCGCACGCTCCATCCACTACCGCGGCTTACGCAGGGAAGTGGCGTATTGTTCAAGAGTGGTGTGAGGTTGGGGGCTTGGACCCGGTGTCATGCCCCCTGGACTCGGTTCTGTCCTTCTCCAGTCTATCCTGGATGGGCGGTCGGCCTCGACAGTGAAGGTATATGCCGCAGCTATATCTTCTTGTCATGTGGGCTTTGAGGGCAGAACACTGTTCAGCCACCCTCTCGTGGGATGTTTCTTGCTTGGCACATGGCGTCTCAAGCCTGTGGAACGTTCTCTGTCTCCGAGTCGGGACCTCCAACTGTTCTGGAAAGGCTGTTGAGGGCCCTGTTTGAGCCTCTGGATCGTCTGTCTTACGACCGCGTTCCTTTTTTTGGGCACCTCCGCTAAATGCGTGGGTGAGCCGTGTGCTCTCTCGGTGCGGTCGGAGTACCTGTCTATTCGGGCCGATAGCAGGCGACTCTGTGGCCTGATCCGGCCTTCGTGCCAAAGAATATCCGGAGCTCTTGTCGCTCCTGGGATATTTTGCTTCAGGCGTTTCGCCCTCCTCCTCACGCTAGTGGGTTGGAGGTGAGCCTTCACCTGTCGTGTCCTGTCTGTGCACTGAAGGTTTACCTTAGTCGCACACGGGATCTCAGGGCTTCCGATCAACTGTTGTTTGTTACGGTGGCCCTCGTGCGGGTAAGTCGCTGTCCAAGCAGTGCCTGTCACATTGGTTGTGCGAGGGCATTGCCCTTTGCTACATGTTGGCTGGACAGGTTCCCCCCAGGGGCGTCAGGGCGCACTCCACTCGTGGTGTGGCGGCCTCTGCTGCCCTGTTGGGGGGGGCCTCGGTGGAGGACATCTGTGCTGCGGCCTCCTGGTCCTCCCCGAGTCCTTTCGTTAGGTTTTACCTCATGGACATGACTGGGGGTTCTGTCTCCCAGGCAGTCCTGAGGTCCGGGACCTCTCCTGCATCCCGCCATCAGGTGGGCTAGCAGGAGTGTGTGGGTGTGGACCGCGGAGTGCTGGGTCACCTTTGTGTCAGAAAAAGCTGTGCAAACCCTTTGTGGATTCCGCCCCAAGTAACATCATCAACCAATCCATCTAGACCAGTGGTTCCGGTGTTATTTTACTAATAAATATAACTATTTCAAATGGGGATTTTCACTGTGTAAATCATGAAATTTACTAAACTTTTAAATTAAAAACGTACGTTTTAATAATAATAAAAAAATAAAATATCCAAAATGCACTTTACTTCCTGCCAAAATGCCATAGGCGCGCGACTGGGACCGGTGCGCTATTATTGTGGCAGCGTATTATGCTCATGTGTTTCGCTACACTTCATGCGTTCTTGGAGGGAAACAAAGTTGTCATGGGTGAACCTGTAAAAAGCCTAATAACAGAACACCTCAACCAACTCGCTGAGCAGCTACGGACATATTTCCCACCTATGGATGCATCTCAGACGTGGATTCAACAATTTTTTTTGTTTTTTGGCCAATCTGGTCTATGCATGTAATTCTCATTTTGTTCTTTCGTGTGGTCAAGTATTTTATTTTGTTTGTCATACTTTGGTATGTGTTCTTATTGGATTAAACCTGATGCCTTTAGTGCGCCTATGAATAGACTGTGTTGTCTTTTTTATCTTGGGCATTGGGGGGGTGCATCAGCTAGGCCGGGAGGTGACGGGGGTGCATGACCAAAAAAGTTTGGGAACCGCTGATCTAGACTCATTGCACACACATCCACATGCACACACTCACTTTAAACTAACACCCACTTTAGACACTTTAACACAACATTATATTTATCTTTTTATTAAAGAGATTTGCACTACATTCATACCTCATTTGCATTTGCACCTTGCCATAAAAAGTTTTTCAAGTTTCAAGTTTCAAGTTTCTTTAATAGTTGTCATACAGAAGTACAGAATACTTTTATACAAAATGCTTCTTATTGTTACGCTCCAGAGACTGTGCAAGACAGGATAAGTATGAAATAAAATAACATAGTATAGTATGTAAATTAGAAGTAAAAAAAATGAGGTCACAGTGTTCAGTATAGACATATGTACAATGTTCGATGCAGAATAGACGTAACTGAGTTACCATATAATATACAATACTATGCAGTGTACTAATATACAATACTATATAGTGCAAGGCAGAAATGGGATGAGGTGCAATTTAGGTACAATTTACAGTAGGTGTACGAGTTGTAGTGCAAATCCTTTATCAATAAATATAAAGTGTGTTTGTGTGATCTGAAGTGTGGAGAGTGGGTGCTGCAGTGTGTTGTTTGTTTAAGTGAGTGTGTGCGTGTGGGTGTGTGTGCTGTGTGCATTTGATGGTTGTTGCATAGTGTTTATTGTTCGTTTAGCAGCCTGATGGCCTGGGGATAGAAGCTTCTTCTGAGTCTTTCTGTGCTCGCCTTATGACTCCGGTATCGCTTGCCTGACCGCAGCAGTTCAAAGAGGCAGTTGTTCGGGTGGCTCGAGTCCTTAATAATTCTCTTAGCTTTCCCCCTGCACCGCTTGTTGTAAATGTTCTGGAGGGTGGGGAGCCCCCCTCCAATTGTGCGTTCGGCTGAACGTGTCACTCTTTGTAGTCTGCTACGGTCTTGTGCAGTGCTATTCCCAAACCAGGAGGTGATGTTGCCAGTCAGGATGCTCTCTATTGTACATGAGTAGAAGTTCCTAAGGATCTTCTGACTGACTTGGAACTTCCTTAGGCGCCTGAGGAAGTAGAGGCGTTGTCGTGCCTTCTTCACAACACTGTCAATGTGTGTGGTCCATGTCAAGTCCTCGGATATGTGGGCTCCGAGGTACTTGAAACTGTTCACTCTCTCAACCGGTGCCCCGTCGATGCTGAGGGGGCTGTAGTCCTTGACCCCCGACCTCCTGAAGTCCACAATCATCTCTTTTGTTTTGCTGACGTTCAGGGAGAGGCAGTTCTCCTGACACCACTGTGACAGATTTTCTACCTCTTCCAGGTAGGCCCTCTCGTCGTTGGCAGAGATCAGGCCCACCACTACTGTGTCATCAGCAAATTTGATGATTGTGTTGTTGCAATCAGTGTTGTTTTGTACCTCATTGTATGCATTTTTACTTCATTGTACTTAGATTTGTGATACAAAAGTGTCCAGAAAAGGAGTGTATATACATTTGGCGTAGAAACTGTACATTGGAGGAGGGGGGGGGGGGTTGGGTAGGGGACACACACACATTTTACACTGTGCATTGGAATATTGACAAAGCCTTACTTGGTCATTTACTGTACAACTAGGTTAGGACATTTGTAGGGGCCAGTTTCAAATTGCAGTCTCACGTAGGTGTTTTTTGAGAGTGTTTTTGAAAGTGGGTAGCGATTCACATTCCTTTACAGCTTTAGGTAGGGCGTTCCACATTGATGTGGCATAATTGCGAAACGTGTTTAGTCCCTTGTTTGAGCCGAATCTGGGTTTTACATGATTTGTGGAGCTCCCTCTGGTGTTGTGATCGTGGTATTCACTGACCTTTGGGAAGTATTTTGACATGTACATGGGTACCTTGGTCGCGTAGTGTATCTTGTAGACCAGGCCCATTGCAAGTTGCTGTACTCTGTCGTCTACTCTAAGCCATCCTAGGTTGTCAAAGTGGGCAGGGGTGAGGTGGGTTCTAGGAGTCAGGTCAAGTAGTAGTCTGACTAGCTTGTTTTGAGATGTTTGTAATTTGTTTTTTAGTGCCTTTGAGGTGCTTTGGTACCATGAGGTGCAAGCATAGTCGTAGTACCCTTGAATGAGTGCTCCTGCTAGAGTCTTCAGGGTATTCTTGTTTACCAGAGAGGAGATCCGGTACAAGAATCGCGTTCGTTGGTTGACTTTTTTTATTACATTGGATGCCATTTTGTCACAGGAAAGATTAGCCTCTAGGATGGAACCCAGGTAGGTAATTTCATCTTTCCTTGTTGTAACTGAGGGGTACAATTCCCTGACTGTATTACTAGATATGATACTTACTACCACTACCTATATATTCGGCCACCCAGTACACGGCATAAATATATTATGATGAACACTGTCACGTAGATGAAACGGATCCAACACAAATGTACGAATTAGAAATAGGTCTTTATTTCTACACGGCTCTGGGGCTCCTCGGGTGCAGCTTCACGTGGGGTCAACCACCCTGGATAAGCAGCCAGTTCTCTGCCCGAAACGATGGGGTACTGACTACGGTAGTATTCTCACCGCAAGAAGCACTATATATTTACAGACTATGATTAGCTTAATAGACTACGTCCAACTCGACGATATAGTGCCAAATATGACTATTCAAATATTAATATACACGATGTCTCAATACCGATGGTAGGCGAACTTGGCCTTACTCCCACACGTGGCGTCGCGGGGAGGCTTTACGTCTGTGACTCTATTGGAGGGTAAGAAACTGGACTGAAAAGGAAGTCCTACTTTAGTAGCGCAGTATATATACGCACTATGAACAAATAGTCCCATTAGTGGTGCGGTAGTCAGATTCCTACGCGGAACTAGGACTTGTTCGTACATGTGGAGCGGTACGTTTGAACTGGGTCTGAGGGGTATGGCAGCCTGGCACCAAGGTCTCGACCAATAGTAGAATGGAGACTATTATGGGATGTTCAGTAGGCTAGAATGGATATTCAATGCATATTGTACAAGGAATATACAAGGGATATCAGGGAATATTAGAGAATATACAAATACAATTAAATATATATATATAAATAAATATATATATTCGGTTTAATCTGGCCCTTCACAACAGCCACCCCCTGATTGGTCCCAGACCTAATCAGTTAAACAGAGACAGATTAATCGCGTTGTCTATTTACACATAAGGGTTTGCTGTAGGGGTCAGTCAACTTCACAAAGTCATAGGGTTATAGGGTCATGGTCATCATCGATTGTGTCTGGGAGTCGGGGCAGCTCCACGAGCCTCGCCACGGGACGGGCGCAAGTGCGACCCTGGACGAGCACTTCAGCTGCTCGGAACTTGCCGTCGGCACCGGTGATCACTTTGCTTACGCGGCCGGCCGGCCACATAGCTCTGGGCAGTGATTGATCAATAATCATGACGACTGTTCCTTCTGTCAAATTGTCTCTCTGGGCTCGCTGCAGTAGAAGCAATTCTGCTTCCTCGTAGTTAGCTGCTGACATATCAGCGGGGGACTTGCACTCCGGGTGGTACCGCAGGAATGTTCTTTGTTGTGCACTCTCTATGGACGTGCAATCGTCTATGTTAGGGTCGGTGGAGGCTACGGTGCTCAATCCACAGAACACAGACTTCTTATTTTCCACCTCCTCTGGACTTGCTTCCCTCGGGATAGGCATGGGCCACTGTCCTTCCGGGAGTCTTAGGAATGCGGGGCCGTCACTGTAGACATTGCGACGGGTGAGGTCATCCAGGGGCATCCCCCGGGGATTGTAGCCATCCAGGTCTCACTGCTGGCTGCCTTGTCCTCGGAGGAGAGGCTGCGCAGTACTTGCGGATCGCTGCTGGCCCACTGCCTGAGATCAAAGCCGCCTTTGATCAATGAGGCGCGGAGTTTAATCAGGAGAGCCTCGGCTTCTTCCTGGGTTGAAAGGCTTTGTAGACAGTTGTCTACGTAGAAGCTGTTCTTTACGCTGTGTCGGACCTCTTCGTCCGCTGCTGGGTCCTCTGCTACATGTTTCTGTAGTGCAAATGTAGCACAGCAGGGGCTGCATGTCGTTCCGAAGGGGAGGACTTCCCATTGGTAGATGGCTGGGTGCTCATCTCCTGGCTTCTCTCTCCATAGGAACCGTAACAGGGGCTTGTCCGCCTCTACTAATCTCACCTGCAGGAACATTCCTTTAATGTCCCCGCTGATGGCCACCTTTTCCTGGCGGAAGCGGAGTAGAACGCCGAGTAGGGAGGGGCCGAGTGTGGGACCGGGCAGTAACTCTTTATTCAGATTTTGGGATCCGATCTGGTAGCTGCAGTTAAATACTATGCGGTCTTTACCGTTGTGATGGACCTTGTGGTGAGGCACGTACCACGATTCAGTGGTCTGGTCAGCCTCTTTAATGTCCATCTTTGTGACGTGTCCCGCTGTGATGAGCTTCTCAATCTCAGCGCGGTATACACTCTCTTGGGCGGGGTTCTTGGCTAAGCGCCGCTCCGTGTTCAGCAGGTACCGTTCTGTGGCGTCTGTCTTGTGGTGGAAAGTAGGCATTCCTTCTCGCCGCAGGAGTGGCGTGGCGTATCTCAACACGCCGTTGACCGGGACTCTCTTGGTCCCTGTCTCGAGGAGGTGAATGGCGTAAATGTCATCTTTAGAGCGAATGTCTTTCTTTCCGTTCTTAAAGGGCATTTGTTCCAAGGTCCATAGCCGCTCTACGTGTTGCAGGAGTGCGGTTTCTCCCTCTGTGACTCGGGAGTGGAGACATCTAGTGGCTGTACTTCGGTTGAGAGACTTGGCGAGCGGGCCCCGGAGAGTCCATCCCAAACGGGTCTCGACTGCTGCAGGACAGCCTCGGGGTCCGGTATGAACCCGGTCCATCGGGACAATGAGGTCTGCATGGTCGGAGCCTATCAACAGGGTCGGCATAGCATTGTCTATGAGCGGGATCGGTAACTTGCGCAGATGTGCATATTTCTCCATCAGCTTGGCGACGGGGTATGTGTACCGCGACAGTCCTATTTCTTGGCTGGTGAAAGCGTCTGTAATCTGGTACCGTCGCTCAGGCTGGCCGCTTGCTGCGATAGAGAATGAGACATTCTCGCCCTTTATCATCTTCAAATCTCGTCTTATTGTCCGAATTGTCATTTGGGTTTCGCTTCCCCGCAGCCCTAGCTGGGCCGCAGCGGAGGCGAGCAGAAGGGTCTTCTCTGACCCGTCATCGAGGACGGCGTAAGTGTCCAGGACTTTATTCTGGTAGCTTAGTGTCACACTCACTACTTTTAGGAGTACTCGGGCTCCACTGCTGCTGGCGGGATCGATGTACATGACGCTTGCTTTGCGGCTGGATGGTGCGGGTGAAGGGCGCCGTCTGTTACTGTCGTGAAGTATGTCCAGATGGGCTCCATCGCACTTGGTGCACCTTTTCTTTAAGCGGCATTCGGCTGCCATGTGTGAGCGCGCACAGCGAAAACAGCGCTTGTTGGACTTTATCCATTGACTTGCTTCCTCCGCGTTCAGCTTGGGGAAGGAGTCACATTGCGCTAGCCAGTGTTCTTTCTCACAGTAGGGGCACACTATCTTCCACTTCTCCGTTCTGGAGGGGGTACTGTGGCTCCTGCTGCTCGGTACTGACTCCGATTGGTGCATCACAGTCACCGATCTTCTTCCATCATTTAGTCGTCTGGTTCCTTCTCTGGAGCCAGGGGTGCTCCGTCCGAATGTATCTAGCCGTAGGCTGCTGACTTCTCTCGCCAGGAAGTCTGCTAGATCGAGGAGGTTCGGTTCGGGGCCATTCGGGTCTCGGTGGTCCCTCTGTCGCCTAAAACGCTCCTGTCGAGCGGGCGGCAGCTTCTCCAAGATCCTTTCCACATTTGAGTTGGCGTAAAGTTCATGCCTCCCCTTCTCTCTCTGCGCTCCCAACATCCCTACCAGGGACTGCACTCTGATGGACAGGTCGTCCAGTGCTCGATTGTCTATTGCTGGGGGTAAGCGGTCGATGTGTCGGATCTCCTGGATCACGTAATCCCATATGCGCCCATACCTCTGGTCCAATGCTACCAGCGCTGCTGTGTATGGGGTGGTGGAAGTCGCGTAGGCGAGCGCTATATTATGTGCGCGGGGTACCTTTAAGTGCTTCAGTAGGATGGCGTATTTGTGGCGTTCATCCAATACATCCACCAACATGGTCTCCAGACACATGCGGAGTTCTGTATACTGGGCCCGGTTCTCTTGGGTGAAGTCGGGTACCATAGGCGTGCCAATGTATGACGCTGACTGTGGATACATCGGCGAGCGTTGGGGGAGAGGCCTCCTAGGCGAGTCTCCTCCCGCTCCTTGGTATGGGCTGGTACCGGCAGTGTACCATGGCCCGCTTGTCCAGGTGCTGTTCCTCGGTGCGGGTCGTGCGTCGTGCTCACCCGTGTATAGAGTCGGGGGTCTGTAGCGCAGCTCCGCGGGAGTATAGCCTGGGCTGTACCGGACCTCCTGGTCCGGTAGAGTACTGTGCTGTCGTCGGGCGTGGTTCTCCTCCTCTTCCTCTTCGTCTTCAGTTAGGTCATCCAGTGCTTGTAGTCTCTGGTTTAGCCTCTCCACAGGATATGCTGCTCCTTCCCGGTTGCTAGGTCTCGCTTGGACCGGTGGGGGGAGGTGGTCTGTGGGGGGTATAGACCTCGTCTGTTGGTCAAGTTCAGGGTTGTTTACTCGGCTAGGGGATGCCGCCCTGGAGGTGTGTCTAGACGAGTTCCTGGAGCCTCTGGCGGAGGGAGAGGGTGTTGTCCGTCTGATCAGCTGTTCTATTAGTTGCGCTTGCTGTCTGTCGCGCTCTGCGTCCCGTAGAGCACCAGCAGCTGCTCGCTGGCTGTCTGCTCGGTCTCGGGCCACATTCTCTTCTCTCTGAATGCGTCTTAGTTCTAGACGTATATGCTCTTCTTCGCTCCGCTGCTGGATCTGCAGTCGGTCGCGTTCAGCAGCGGCGTTCAGGCTGATGAGGAAGGCCTGCTGTAGGGTCCTCTCTGCCTCGCTGGGAGAAGGCGGTTGTATAGGGGAGCCTTCCCTCGGGGTACTCCTTGCGGAGCCTTGGAGCTCTATCTCCACGGTGCTCTCCCCGTCTTCTTCCGTGCCGAGTTCTCTCTCGGTAGCGTTGTATTCCTCCCGGGACTCATCGGGGACTACTTCTTCAGTACTGGCGGGGTGTGAAGTCATGTCTGGTTCCCACTGGTCCCCACCGTGAACTTGGTCAGTTACATTAGAGCCCGTAGGGGCCTCTATGGTCGGGGTAGTCTGGGCGTTGGGGTTAGACATACTTTTACTTTCTAGTTTTACCGCGTTTACTGTTAGTAGAAGACTAGGTTGTTGACTGACAGCGTAAGCCTCTAGGTACTGAGGGAGCCGTCGTTCGCGCTGCGGGCGTTGGTTAGGAGGATCGTTTCGTGGAGTGTTCATCATAGGCCATTTCAATATTAATAACACTATATTAATATTACACTAATTACCATCCGGCTCGAAGGACCAATTGTAACTGAGGGGTACAATTCCCTGACTGTATTACTAGATATGATACTTACTACCACTACCTTTGTACTTAATATTCGGCCACCCAGTACACGGCATAAATATATTATGATGAACACTGTCACGTAGATGAAACGGATCCAACACAAATGTACGAATTAGAAATAGGTCTTTATTTCTACACAGCGATGGTGTGTAGAGCAAGCACTTAATCAAATCAATCACATTTATGAATGGAAATTAGTATGCACTTTTATGGCAAGAGTATTCGTCGGTATATCAATAGAGAATGTCCAATCTCTGAAGGCGCAGGTGGTACATATACGACCTGGAATAGTTTAAGGAATAACAGCAATGATACTTTAATGATTATATACTGGATACACTAGGGGGGGGGGGGTTAATCCGGTCGCTTGTAAGCCGACAGGAGTAGGAGGGGGGGGGGGGGTAGAATCCGGCTGCCTCATCCGGCCAAGGGTATCCCAGGTGAACCCACTGTAGTGCCGTTCAATGCGCCGGCGATCCTTGGACCACAGATGAAAGCAGGTGGACTCTTTGTGGGCCGGCGCCGTCCGGTCCACGGAGGAGAGACGTGAAGCGACCTCGTCTTGCAGAGCGTCTCCTCACCTTGCGTCCTCTCCAGGGGGGGGGGGGGTTCCAACACACGGCAGTGTCAGGGGTCTTTATCCATGGAATAATCAAAGTATACAAAGCATAATCCGTGCCTGGGAAGGCGGGCTGTCGTCGGTAGAATAATCCGGTATACAGGTCCACTCGCTCGTCGGCTCTGGGGCTCCTCGGGTGCAGCTTCACGTGGGGTCAACCACCCTGGATAAGCAGCCAGTTCTCTGCCCGAAACGATGGGGTACTGACTACGGTAGTATTCTCACCGCACGAAGCACTATATATTAACAGACTATTATTAGCTTAATAGACTACGTCCAACTCGACGATATAGTGCCAAATATGACTATTCAAATATTAATATACACGATGTCTCAATACCGATGGTAGGCGAACTTGGCCTTACTCCCACACGTGGCGTCGCGGGGAGGCTTTACGTCTGTGACTCTATTGGAGGGTAAGAAACTGGACTGAAAAGGAAGTCCTACTTTAGTAGCGCAGTATATATACGCACTATGAACAAATAGTCCCATTAGTGGTGCGGTAGTCAGATTCCTACGCGGAACTAGGACTTGTTCGTACATGTGGAGCGGTACGTTTGAACTGGGTCTGAGGGGTATGGCAGCCTGGCACCAAGGTCTCGACCAATAGTAGAATGGAGACTATTATGGGATGTTCAGTAGGCTAGAATGGATATTCAATGCATATTGTACAAGGAATATACAAGGGATATCAGGGAATATTAGAGAATATACAAATACAATTAAATATATATATATAAATAAATATATATATTCGGTTTAATCTGGCCCTTCACAACACTTGTGATAATATTGTCACCCACTGTAACCGAGAAGCCGTCGGTCTTGCTGAGTTTGTTATTTGAACCGAAGAGAATGGACTGTTTTGCCCATGTGTAATGATAGTTTGTTGTCGGCGAGCCATATGCAGATTTTGCCTAGTTCCGAGCTGAGGGCTTTTTCAACCTGTAACTTGTTCTTGTTTACATCAGGGTCCCACTGTCTGGAAATATAGTAAAATTATTGAAGGCCCCTCACAACCAACTTGTGCACATGCCCTAGGCTGCCAAAGATAAAAACTAGGAGTTTACATCTGTAGCCTAGCTGTGAGATCCAATGTAATAAAAAAAAGTCTGCTACGTCTTGCTATGTTGTGTTTCAATACAGTGGGTACAATACAGTACAGCTCAATACACACAATTGTTAAGGGGATGCAGACCAGAGAAAGACTTTCGTCTTGTTTACATCAGGGTCCCCCATTTTCAATTAATCATGACACTGCGGTGGCCAGGAGCGCGCAACAAGATGGTATACATTATGGTATATGATTTATGAATAGTATATTCCACTATAGCAGTATATGGTGTGCTGTACATTTGAATCTAATCTAATTTTGAGAGTGCAAATGTAACAGTAAAGTGCAATAGTGATATACAATGAACAGGTGATTAAACTGTGTAAAATATATAAATTAGTACTACTGAGTAATAGTGCTAATCACTACTCAGATGTATGTATAGAGTTGTAGTATAATACAGTGATACTCACTTTGGTTGAATGGAATCATTGACACAGATACCATCCAAATAGTAGTTATCTTGACTTTAATGTGGGTCTACAGTAACTTAAAAACACATGAACACACAGTGCACTCGCTCACACCATAGGTCACTTTAAACACAAAGGACACTTTAAGAAAATAACTTGTTGTGATTAATGCATAATATAGTTAGTAATAGCAATTATAGCATAGGGGCATAGCAGTAAAACTATATATTGTACATAGGACCCAGTGCCTTTAAGTAGTAGCTCAAAACCCCACTCTGTAGCTGATGGCGATGGAGTGGAAATAGTCTCCAGTTTGACAGGTATCTGCAACATAAAAAGAAAATAGCCATTAGAGAAGAGAACTGGGTATGGAAAATGATATAGATATAAAGAAGACACTATGGTAGTAAGTCATACTGGCCAGCAGCGTAACTAGTAAGAGTAGGTAAGATATATGTACAGATATAGATAGTATTAATATGTACAGTGATACAGGTATAAAGACACTATATGGTAGTAAGTCATACTGGCCAGCAGCGTAACTAGTAAGAGTAGGTAAGGGATGTACAGATATAGATATAGTATCTACAGATATGTAAATGTCATTAACAGATTGCAGAATGAGTACAATACAGTACAGCTCAATACACACAATTGTTAAGGGGATGCACAGACCAGAGAAAGACTTTAGTCTTGTTTACATCAGGGTCCCCCATTTTCAATTCAGTGATATATATTTTTGGGCATACACTTACAATATAAGCAGCTGGGAAACACATTATATGATGTATTCAGGGCCATTTCAGGTTGATTAAACGTTACACATTACATCCTGCTAAATGAACGTTAACTAATATTACGCGGCCAGTGTAATGAGGTCGCATTCAATTTTCGAGAGACCATAACGTTAACTTGACAGCAATGTGGATACAGCTTTATTTGAGCAGTTGCTACTGTAACGTTACCTTAGTTGACTACATAACTGTAGTAAACAAACTAACGTTAAACCGAAGTTAGCTTACCAGTAAATTCAGTACAGCGACAGCTGAAATCCACAGGACAGCCTGGTCACAATAATCGACGGGCCAGTTACATTTGAGTACAGCTGTAACAAAGTCCAATATGCCCTCGTTCATTAGATCCAAAGCATCAATTGCTTTTCCTCGACTCTAACGCTAGTTTAATAGCTAATGACTAATGGCTAAACAGCTGATTTTGTAAACATGAGGCAGAGTAGGGGCGGGCGCTGGATGGATATAATTCCAACTTGACTTTGCGCCTCCTGGCGGCACAAAACAGAAACCGCACCCACCCTAATAAAACCATTTGACGAGAGCCGTTAACGGGCGGCAGAGGGCGTTGAAACGGCGGTAGGAGGGACCTCAATTTGCAATGCTGTAACTGTAAGAACGTAACTTAACCTCTTAACAGGCGGGCACATTTTTCAGAAAACCCCTGAAAATTGCATACCTAAAGTAATCTGCAATTTATTATACTTTATACTTATAGCACATGCATGAGTCTGGTCTCTTTTGAAAGGAAACATTCAGAATTTTCATCCACAATAGGAAGAATCACTCTGAGTGCTTTTTAACTTTTTAAGTTAAGTTAAGTTAATGTAGTTATGGAGTGGTTTATTATTTGCACTCTCAGCTAAATCTGTTGCATGGACTTGTGCTCAACGGGGGAGGGGAGGTAAAGGCAGGGTAATAGAAATGACAATAAAATATAGATGATGTGCACTCTATCGATAATAATAATAGCACACTGCATCAGAGTCCGTGCAGGATTTAGTAGTTAAGAGTCTCCAGCCAGCGGTTCTCCGGCTACTGGCAGCAGTCCATGCCCACGGCTGTGGAGCCTGATGTCTACTGGCACGAAGGACTGGCCGAGGGGGTTGATGATGAGTCTACAGCTGAACTGAAACGTCTTGGCTAGCTCCTCACAGAGGGGGTGGGAGGGGTTCTGGAGGCTGTGAGCATCTTAAGAGCCAAATACAACCATTTGTCTCTATAAAGGGTTTAATTTCTATCACAAGAGTGCACCCGACTGAGTCATTTGTTAGATTTTTCAGCCGACGTGTTGATATAGGTGCATCCCTAATTGAATCGTCGTCTAATGAGCCACGTTGGTATAAATCTTTATAAATAAAATAAAACGTTGTTAGTTGCTAAAGGTTTGTTCAAACTAACACTACTTTGAATACGCGATAAGCATGGTAACTTAATAATGAAATAGGACAAATAAGAGAGAGCAGGTGTAGGAGAGGGAGAGAGTGTGTAGGAGAGAGAGAGTGTAGGAGAGAGAGAGAGTAGGAGAGGTAGAGAGAGAGTGTAGGAGAGAGAGTAGGAGAGGGAGAGAGAGTGTAGGAGAGGGAGGGAGTGTGTAGTAGAGAGATAATGTAGGAGAGAGAGAGAGTGTAGGAGAGGCAGAGAGAGTGTAGGAGAGAGAGAGAGTGTAGGAGAGGGAGAGAGTGTGTAGGAGAGAGAGAGTGTAGGAGATAAAGAGAGAGAGAGTGTAGGAGAGGGAAAGAGGGTGTAGGAGAGGGAGAGAGAGTGTAGGAGAGGGAGAGAGAGTGTAGGAGAGAGAGAGTGTAGGAGAGGGAAAGAGAGTGTAGGAGAGGGAGAGCGAGTGTAGGAGAGAGAGAGTGTAGGAGAGGGAGAGAGAGAGAGAGTGTAGGAGAGAGAGTGTGTAGAATAGAGAGAGAGTAGGAGAGGGAGAGAGCGAGTAGGAGAGGGAGAGAGACTGTAGGAGAGAGAGGAGGAGAGGGAGATAGAGTAGGAGAGAGAGTGAGTAGGAGAGGGTAGGAGAGAGGAGGAGTGTAGGTGAGGGTGAGAGTGTAGGAGTGTGGAGAGAGAGAGTGTAGGAGGAGGGTAGAGAGAGGGTGAGAGTGAGGAAGGAGGTGGGTAGGAGTGGAGAGAGAGTGTAGGAGTGGGAGGGGGTGTAGGAGAGAGAGAGAGGAGAGAGAGAGAGAAGGAGTGAGAGAGTGTGAGAGTGAGAGAGAGAGAGGAGAGAGAGAGAGGAGGAGAGAGAGAGTGGAGAGGGGAGAGAGGAGAGAGGGTGTAGGAGGGGAGAGGTAGGAGAGAGATTTTAGGAGAAGGAGAGGTGAGGAGTTGGATTTGAAGACTTACTGGACATCAGAGACAGACAGGACGGACGGACGGACAGACGGAGAGATAGATAGATAGATAGATAGATAGATAGATAGAGATAGATAGATAGATAGATAGATAGATAGATAGATAGATAGATAGATAGATAGATAGATAGATAGATAGATAGATAGATAGATAGATAGATAGATAGATAGATAGATAGATAGATAGATAGATAGATAGATAGATAGATAGATAGATAGATAGATAGATAGATAGATAGATAGATAGATAGATAGATAGATAGATAGATAGATATCTACCTCTCTCTGTCTCTCTGTGTGTGTGTGTGTGTGTGTGTGTGTGTGTGTGTGTGTGTGTGTGTGTGTGTGTGTGTGTGTGTGTGTGTGTGTGTGTGTGTGTGTGTGTGTGTGTGTGTGTGTGTGTGTGTGTGTGTGTGTGTGTGTGTGTGTGTGTGTGTGTGTGTGTGTGTGTGTGTGTGTGTGTGTGTGTGTGTGTGTAATTTCCACATCTTGTGCATCTTGCTTGCTTTTGTGTCTGCTTGTCATCTCCTCTCCTCCTATTATGACAATAATGAACCGCTCCACAGGGACGGCTCTTTGTGTTCATCACAGTTCCCACACGGCCGCCTGCCCTTCTGTAATGAGCGATTAAGAGAGAGGGGAGAGATATCACACACAGAGAGAGAGAGATATCACACAGAGAGAGAGAGATATCACACAGAGAGAGAGATACCACACAGAGAGAGATATCACACAGAGAGAGATATCACACACACACAGAGAGAGATACCACACACAGAGAGTGATATCACACAGAGAGAGATATCACACACAGAGAGAGATATCACACAGAGAGAGATATCACACAGAGAGAGATATCACACAGAGAGAGATATCACACACAGAGAGAGATATCACATGGAGAGAGAGATATCACACAGAGAGAGAGATATCACACAGAGAGAGATATCACACATAGAGAGATATCACATGGAGAGAGATATCACACAGAGAGACATATATCACACATAGAGAGATATCACATGGAGAGAGATATCACACAGAGAGAGAGATATCACACATAGAGAGATATCACACAGAGAGAGAGATATCACACATAGAGAGATATCACATGGAGAGAGAGATATCACACAGAGAGAGATATCACACAGAGAGAGAGAGATACCACATGGAGAGATATCACACGGAGAGAGAGATACCACACAGAGAGAGAGATACTCCATGTGGAGATATTTTTTTATGTAATAGGCCCTAATCATTTGGCATAATATATTGATGGCTAGTGCTTTTGTTTGATTATTGTGTCACAAAGTAAATAAACTCCCTTTGAAATGATGACCGTTGTGTCATTTATGTTTAATGTCGACCTTTTTTTATTTGTATGTCAGCTCTTCGACTGCCAGAGTGGAGTGGACTCAACCTTGATGACTCGGACTCGGACTAGGGTAATGGGGACTCGACTCTGACTCGACTCTGGCTCTTCTTTGGTGACTCAGACGTGGACTCGTACTCGAACACTGGGGACTCTCGACTCGACTCGGACTTGAGATTTCGTGACTCGACTACAACACTGGAGACAGGCATATTGAAGACATTTGTTGATCCCGTTTTCCATCAATAAGACGAAATTGAATCGAAGTTCCGTTTGATAATGGTTCACGCGGACTGCCTGCCACCGCTGTGACACACAAACTGCTGCTGCTGTCTTAATGCAGATAAGAATAGGGGGAGATCGATAACATTGACTTCCGGTGCTCAAGCAGGCTGTGGTGTGGTGTACTGTGACAAAGTCCTCGTGAAGGTTTTACAGGGCGTCCATCTTGTCCAGTCGGGAGACACTGAGAGGAGAGCTTCCATCTTGGCCAGTCGGGAGACACTGAGAGGAGAACCGGAAGGCATTCCTCCACATCAGGTTTGACCAAATTGTTTAACTTCTTTTAAAGACAACGGGTCATTGTCCTACCATGCTCTGTAATTAACTCATGTACAGATACCGATATGCCCTACTTGTTACTTGTTATTGCACAATGTCGTTCTATTGGATTCTTATTATATATTACTATTGTAATTATGCACATCGTTGCGGGCAAGACCCCCCGCATTTCATTGTATACTTGTATGCCGTGACAAATAAAACTCTTGTATCTTGTATCTCTTGTATCTCACAAGGACTTACGACAAAAAGGGCTTTCTCTCAGGGCCATTTGAGACCTTTTCAGGCCGATTTTGGGATTCACCAACCGTCCCAATAAAACATATAAATTAATAATAGTATTATAATAATTGTCTATATTCATGTCTTGCCCGAAAAGGTCTCAAACGGCCCTAAAAGAAAGCCCTGTTAGTCGTAAGTCCATTGGAGAATGAGACCCATTTATCCCTGTATAGGCCTCTTAGTCACAGCAACACCTCCCCACAGTGTGTGTCTGACAGATGTCACAGGCTACAGCTCAAACCTCTTATCTTTAATAAGATAAAAGATGAGGACTCATTGTTGAAAGCTATCGGTTTGAAATAATTGCAGTGCCGGTCATAGAAGCACATTGTGATCTATTTTCACATGTACATAGAAGAGTTTGTGGTAAATACGGGGGTGTAGTCAGGGCAAAGCTTGATAATTGTGCAGAAAACGTTTGGGTTTATGGGTTTAAAAAGGATTGAGTCTCTCACACACACTCAACCACACACACACTCAACCACACACACACGCACGTGCGCACACACACACACACGTGCACATCCAAACATCTCTGCATGTTCCTATTCTTTCTAACCCCCCCCCTCCTTTTTACTCTTCCTCCCCGTCTCCTCTCACTCTTTCTCAACTCAAAACCACATACACATATTCTCCTATTAATATATGAATACTCCTTTTGCAATCTCTGCTTCACCTTCCCTCCCTTTCTCCCCCCATCTCTCTCTCTCTCTCTCTCTCTCTCTCTCTCTCTCTCTCTCTCTCTCTCTCTCTCTCTCTCTCTCTCTCTCTCTCTCTCTCTCTCTCTCTCTCTCTCTCTCTCTCCATTTCACCCATCAGCCACCCTTCCCTCACCTGAATTTCACCCCAATCTATATAATGTATTTCTGCACTTTCCATCTACTTGATCCCTCGTCACCCCCCCCCCCCCCCCCCCC